>NW_024108991.1:0-147033 GCF_013358895.1 Oreochromis aureus | reverse complement strand
CAGAGGCGCTCCTAATCTGACCATGGCACAAACACCAAAAGCATCCTTTGGTATTCATACATGCAGACTCCCACCTCCACAATAATAGTACAAACCAGCTCGAGCCCAGGTCCCCACGATTGTGTCGCACGCACGCCAAGCATCCCCTCTCCCTGGATACGTCACCGCACACCAGTCAGCCGGGATCTCCCCAGCGTCATACACCTGCTCTCTAGGGTCATCTGCTGTAAAATTAAAACAAGTGTAATTAGCTTTCCTGGGTGTAAATGGTCCGGGGACGGTATTATTATCTATCGGGGGAAATAAAACAGACAATGGAGCACATTTTCCCGAAGATACTGCCCTCCGAGTGAGTCGAAGCATGCAATCAAAACCCCACTGGTCCTCTGGATGCAGAGGTGCTGGTTCAGTAAATAAATGTGGGCGTGCCGTAGCGCATGCCACACAATCAGACAAATTTTGCTCTTTTGCATTTCCGATAAGCCAATCCAACCACAGGTTGCTGTCTACATATCCGGTGGCCCGAGACATCAGCTGTCGGGGTTTCCATTTGGTGTAGTCTACCTGTGTTACCTGAACGTTGGAACGGGGATTCCCCACATGGGTGATGCCTGTGTTAGATACATTATCTGGTGAATCTTTAAAGTTTATTTTTATCACGCCCATCGGGTCTCTCCCTGAAACATCTACGCCTAATAATAAATAAAATACTTTATCGGCTTTCCTGTAGCGCTGAGGTGTAACCTGCCACCCACCAATAGACATTGTAATTGGATTTTGACTGTTACTAAAATCACGCTGAATTGCAAACCCTTTCCATCGGCCCGGTGAGTCCCACCCTGGGGCCGTGTAAGCTGTCACCATATCCCACACCGGACACGGGTAACGCCCCAAGACGGTGGGATGGCCTATAAGACAAGCACCAGTTAGTTGCAGGTCATGACATATCCAAACTTCATACCCACGCCAACTAGCACTATCACCCCCACATTTTATCACGGAACAAAGATCAAAAGTGAAGGCTGTTGTGGATCCTCTAACGTAATCCACCTCTATGCCTCCATAATGTGACAAACAAGGATCCGATCTCTCACCTACATTGCGCTCAGGTCTGGTCACCTCAGGGTCCGCTAAGGGAAGAGGTTTTGGATGAGTTCTGAAGCTGGGCAACTCACATAACAGAAAAATAGTAGTTACCACACCAATAATGATTATAGTTAACACTCCCATCACTCCCCAATTCTCCCAAAGCTTTATTTTTGCATTAGACTTCCCCACCTCCATTTCAGTAATACCTAATAGCTTCTAGACTAGAGCTTCTGTCTAAGGCACTTTTAATTTTATTATTACTGAACTATCAATATCTTCCAGTCGGGTGATTCTCGACTTCTCTTCAACCTCCGGGTAGACTACCCTTTGGTCGTTGCACAGATCAGGGATTATTCTGCCCCTTCTTTAGTAAGATCTGCGTGTTTTGGGGTCACGGCCGTGTCCCCCTTTTTCACTAAGAGCCTCTCCGATCGCCTAGGCTCCTCTGCCGCCGCACACTGGCTCCAGTGATACCAAGTGTCGCCCTTGCCTCTCAGCTGGACCGCATGAGAGGTTCGAGTGGTCACCTCGAAAGGTCCTGTCCACCTCGGCTCGTCCCACTTCCGCTTATACACCTTCAGCCACACCCACTTCACCTCCGGCATGGTCACCTCCTTCCCGGTCGGGTCTCCCACCTGCGTAGTGAAACTAGAGACAAGAGCTTTTAGTGCTTTAAACTGTTTCACATGTTCAGACACATTTGCCTCCTCTCTTAATTCTCTTACACCTGCTGCAGGGCCAGGAAACTGTCTCCCCGTCAGCAGCTCATATGGAGTAAATCCGGTGCTCTGGTTAACGGAGCACCTCACACTCATAAGTGCTATGGGAAGAGCATCAACCCAACTCATGTTTGTCTGTGCACAGATTTTTGCCAATTTGTTTTTAAGATTTTGGTTCATTCTCTCCACTTTTCCCTTAGACTGTGGATGGTAAACTGTACCATATCTATGTTGCAACCCCAACATACATTCCACCTCAGCGAGATCACGATTTTTAAAGTGAGTGCCATTATCTGATCTTACCTTCTCTGGAAATCCATGCCAGGGAACATAATAATTCACCAGACATTTGATCACTGTTTTACTGTCTTCTCTGCGTGTTGGCCACGCCTCTGGCCAGCCGGTCAGAGCATCCACACACACCAACAGATATCTAAACCCTCGAACGGTAGTTATCATGTCAGTATAATCAATCACAATTTCCTGGCCTGGTCTTTCTGGCAAAGGAAACTTACCCATTTCTGGTTTCACAGTGGGCTTTGGATTATATTGTCCACAGATCAGGCATGTTCTCACGTGTTCCCTTACCATGTTTTTCATGTAGGGATGCCACCAATGACACAAGTCCCTCTCCATTTGGGCCACTCCTACATGTCCTAACCCATGAGCTTCTTTAATTTTCTCCTGGGCCATTTCTGCTGTGAGTACTGGCCGCCCGTCGGGTCCTCTCCACAATCCTTCTGATTGTACGGCCCCTCTCTCCTGCCACACCGCCTTTTCCTCAGGCGAGGCTCTTTTTTGCGCCTTTTCAATGTCCTCTCGCTGTTGGGCTGGCAGGTTTCCCCATTCCCTACCCATACCTACCATTTGTTTTCCTTCTTGATAACCTGCCACCCGTTTTGCTTCTTCGTCAGCTGCTCTGTTTCCTTTTGCCACCCAAGTGTTGAAATCGTTATGCCCTTTACACTTTATGATGGCCACCTCCAAAGGTTCTTTCAGCGCGTCCTCCAGCTGTCTCATCTCCGCCTCGTGTTTGATTGGTTTATTTGAGGCTGTTCTGAATCCAGCCCTCCTCCATTGCCCCAGTTCCACATGTGCTGCTCCAAACACATATGCTGAGTCTGTATAAATGTTAACTCTTTTTCCTTTTCCTAATCTTAGAGCTTCTATCACTGCAATAAGCTCTGCTCTCTGTGCTGATTGAGGGCCTTCCAGTGTCCCTGATTTCTCCACATGCAGCTGATTTCCGACTCTTCTTACCACTGCATAACCTGTTTTCAATCCTTCACTGGGATCCCTATAACAACACCCGTCTGTGAAATAATCATCTGCCTCATTCACCGGTTCTGCTCTCAGATCTGACCTTACTTTCTCCTCAACCTCTACTATTTGTGCACAGTCATGAGGTGTCCCCCCTCCCATCTGGTCTGCCATGTTGATCCCTTCATGTGTGAAGGTCAAATTTGGAGACTCCAGAATCTTAGTCAGTCTCTGTTGTCTCAGTGGGGTCATTGTGAATGCCTGTGAGTTCACATAGGCCACCACACTGTGTGTTGTTAGCACTTTCAGTGGGTGTCCTCTCACAACGTGGGCCACTTTCTGAATTATTTTTGCTACCCCGCTGCATGCTGTGTGCACGTGGGTGCCTTTTTCCATATTATCCAGGCCAATGCTGATATACATCAGCACTCGTCTCTTTCCCCCTTTTTTCTGAAACAAAACTCCATTCACCACTCCATTTGTTTCAGAAACATCAACAAAGAAATCAGAGTTATAATCGGGGATTGCCAGATCTGCTGCACGAGACAGGGCCTGTTTCAGCTCTATGAACTGCATTTCAGCTTCAGTGGTCCAGTTCAGATTAGCTGTGAGGTCTCTCATACTGTGTTCTTTCACCAAATCCCGCAAAGGTTTGGTTTTGCCCACATAATCAGGAATGTAGTGTCTACTGTAACCTGTAAGTCCAAGAAATGACAACATTTCTTTAACAGTACGTGGCTGGGGGTGTGACATAATTGTTTCCCTTTGGGATGCCAACATGCCCACCGTCTGCATCGCCACCACACGACCTAGAAATGTAACTTCAGTTCTGACAAGTTGAAGTTTGTCTCTACTTACTTTAAAGCCTGTTTTGGCCAGCTGACGAAGCACGGTCATTGTCGCTTGAAAGCAAGCATCAGCTGTTTTAGCAGCAATCAGCAAATCGTCCACATACTGGATCAGTGTGCATCCTTCAGGCAATACACATGGAGAGAGAGCATGTTTCAGTACCTGATTAAAAATCCCAGGTGAAAGGGCAAAGCCCTGAGGCAACCGTGTGTAACGCAGCTGCTGGCCCCTGTAAGTAAATGAAAAAATATCTCTCAAAGATGGATGCAGAGGGAGACAAAAGAAAGCATTTGCCAAATCTATGCATGTGAACCACCGCTGATCTGGAGATAAATTAGTCAAAGCTGTGTAGGGATTTGGTACAGGTACTGTTGGTGTCTTAAGGACAGCGTTTATTGCCCTAAGGTCATGTGCCATGCGATACTTGCCCGTGCCTCATTTTTCAACTGGGAGAATTGGAGTATTCCATGCAGAGGAAGACGGCTCCAGCACACCCACCTGCAAAAGCCCTGAAATTGTTTCTGCAATCCCATTTTCTGCCTCTGGACTGTGTCTGTATTGTGAACGCCAAATAGGGGTGTCATCTTTTAACTCAAACGTAATGGGTGAACAAAATGTCAAACCCACATCAGTGGGACCTTTAGACCACAGAGTGTCAGGGAGTTCAGCTAAGCCTTTAACAGCTTCCTCATGGTCTGATTTCTCCCTACCATGTGTTCGCTTTAAGTGTTTGTGTTCTAAAACACTCTGATCAGTGGCTGTCACAGAAATCCGATACGTTTTACAACTGGGTGAGTATGAGACATCCGTGAGTTGTGTTTGCTGCCAATCTGTGGCCCTTATGGCTGCTCTCACCATTGGGCCTAAATCTTTTGCTTGATGACCCTCATGTATTGCCAACGACACGTGGGGAACTGCTTCATCTCCCATTCTATACCAACTCATTTGATGCTCAGGGAGCGCAACAAACGCTGCCACTCCAGCTGAACCAACATAGATGTCCTGAGAGTTAAGCTCCCAAGCTTTCTCATCTAAACACTCATAAAATAGATCCTCAAACCACTCAGTATGCTCGCGATCATAAAACAAGGTCACGTGGTAGGGGTCACGCGGGGGTGAATAAACAGACATGGACATTATCCAGGGACGCCAGAGTTGGTACTGTGCCAGAATTCCATCTGATGTGGTCAGTCGCGCCCAGTAAATCTGTGCGGTGCGTTCACAATCCTCTGATAACAGCCACTGTCCCCTCATTCCTGATTGCAAACAGGACAGCCGTGTGCCATCTTTCAAAGTCACTGTTAATCCATCAGCTCCACACATGATAGTAGCTCCAAGCTTAATGAGCAGGTCCCTGCCCAATAAATTAACTGGAACTTGTGATGAAACCATGTATGAATGCGTTAAGGACTGGCGTCCAAATTCAGTCTTTAAAGGGGCAGTTACTGGCAGGGTCATAGGTACCCCAGAGAAGCCGATCACACTGATTCTGGTGTCTGACAGTGGGATGTCTTCAGGAGCAGTACGAATGGTGGAATATGTTGCTCCTGTATCCACTAAAAAGGGCAGGTTACGTCCTTGAACCCTCAGTGGCACCAGGGGGTCTGCCCCTCCCCCTATGCCCAGGCCTCTCTGTGGGGTGTGTCAGTATTGTTCCTGCTGCCAGTATTCCACTGGATACTGCCCTGGAGGAGCCATCTGGGAGTTTGGGGCCGACCAACGCCCGCGCCCCCTTATGGCGGGTTGTGGCTGATAACCTGGTTGAGGTGGTTGAGGGCACTCTCGAGCCCAATGTCCAGTCTGACCACAGTTGAAGCACACAGTTCCAGGCACATATGGACCTCCTCTCAGCGCACCCCTTTGCCTGCCCATGCCGCCGCCTCCTCCCCGTTGACCACCACGTGAACCCCAATTTCCTCTAGCGACCCAGCGGCCACCCCAATTTGTTCCTCGCGCAGGTCCCTGTGTGTCAGCTGGCAATACATTAGGATCTACTTCTGTCCCCATTTGCTGGTAACCTTGAGCTACCATTGCTTTTACTACTTTATCCTCTTTCTTTTTATCATTCAGTTTTTGTCTCGCCTCACCCAGCTGTAACCTTAGCAATTACTCTTTCATTTTATCAGTATCGTCATCTTTAGTAATGGCTTCATCATGAGCTTCCTGCAGGCAATGCACCAGATGCTTCTCCCACACGTGAGACTCTGCTCCCTCCATGTCGGGGTTATCCAACATGGCCACTCTGACCTGCTCGGGCACGCCTTTCAACCAGTGTTGGGAAGGTTACTTTTAAAATGTATTCCACTACAGAATACTGAATACATGTCCCAAAATGTATTCTGTAACGTATTCCGTTACGTTACTCAATGAGAGTAACGTATTCTGAATACTTTGGAATACTTAATATATTATCATGCTGTTTACAACTACATGAATGTCCTATTGCTGTGATTTATTACTGTTACTGAAGGTCCGCGGGTCCAAACGTAGTAAAGGGACCTCTGGCTAATACGTCGGGTTCGTGGTCGGGCTGGTAGCCGAAAACTAGCTTTACTTTGTTGTCTGGGTCAACTTTGCTTATGGAGACAGAGAGAGGCGTTGAAAGGCTTCTCCAACGGAACTTATTTTTTCCGGAGGAAAACACGAACACAGTGTACAGTTGAGTCTTAATAGCTTACTTACAGCTGGGCTCGCCAGGCACTCTTCTTGGCTGCTGTGGTTATTATTATATTTACAAGCTTCCAGCTCCCTGCTTTTTGCTCCGTGACAGCTCGGACTTTTCCTTTCTCTCCTCCCTCGCCACAGACACATAACGGGTATGGTAGTCCATTCTCCCTGCAGCACGGACTACACTGCCCATCAGGCTACATGCTTTAGGGCCATGCCTGTAGCATTCTGCCTTTTAGCTTAGCACAACAACAACAACAAAAAAAAGCGCCTCTCACCCAGGAAACACGCAGAGAGAGAGCGCCACCCTGTAACCATGGCAACCGTAACGCTGCCGCCTGGAACAACAGAACGTAGCTGTCAAACAAACCCAAACAGTCCTGACCCGCGACAATATGAAACAGGGAAGTACCGCTGTGTATTCCATTTATTTCAACAAAGTAACTGTATTCTGAATACCACCTTTTTAAACGGTAACTGTAACGGAATACAGTTACTCATATTTTGTATTCTGAATACGTAACGGCGGTACATGTATTCCGTTACTCCCCAACACTGCTTTCAACACAGCCTCTCTGAACCACAATTGTTGCATCCCTTCTCTACCAGGATGCTGGCCTGTTCTAAGGGCTCACGTAGCTTTAGCCTGTTCAATATACTCCCTTGGAGTTTGATCAGGCTTCCACAACAGCTTCAAAATCTTAGCAGCATTTGGAGTGGGATATTTTTCACGTAAAGCATGTGATATTACATTCACAACACGACAAAATGGTGTGCTATCAACCATCAATGCTGTGCCTGCTATCTTCTCTATGTCATCCAGAGCTGTGCCTTTGACACATCTGGCAACTACAGCTCTGAAATCTCCCAGAGCCAATTGAACACCTGTTGTTGCTCTATCAAACTCTCTCAACCACCCTGCACCTCCATCTGTAATAGGAGGTAATAATTCAGTCAATGCATTAACATCTCCCACTCCGTATGGCTTGTATTTCATGTGACCCCCAGCGGTCACCACCAGGGGAAACTCCCCAGGCAAAGAAAGATTTTCCCTCTCATCCTGACTTCGACGCATCATGGGGTGTGGCATGTTTCCGGGTTTGGGCCTTACTACTCTGCCTCTTCCTGCTTTTTCTCTAACTACCCTATTGTGAAAGGCCCCTCCTAGCTCTGGCCCTGCTTCAAGTCTCTGCTTCCCACAGCTGCCCACTTGAGTGTTATCGTCAAGTGTGCCGGATAACCATCCCTCGTATGCGTCCTCATAAAGGCCGCACACCTCACCTTTCCCCACCTGTGGTGCAACAACTACACTCCCTAACTCCTCATCAGAAATCTGATATCGTTGCTCTAAAGTTGATATAACTGTTTCAACCAGCCGCACAGCCCTATCTTCTTCACTCTCCTCCTGCTGAGGTGACTGTTTCATGAGCGGGGCTTGTGCTCCGCCACAGGCTCCCTCCTCACCGACAAAAGTAGAATTTTGCTTTAATATTCCACTCTTCGGTGTTGGAGTTGGCCGTTTGGATTCTTTAGATACTTCACAATCTACATAGCCTCCTGTAACCTCTAACACTTGGCCATACCCACCAGAGAGACAGCCCTGCTCTACTCTCAGCACAGGATAGAGGGGGGCGGGGGCCTGATAGGGAGGAGGGGAGCTAGTGAGCGATGACTTCACCGGAGAAGCCGGCAGCATCAGCTTATCAGGCTCCTCCTTTCGCTCCCTCATCCAATGCTCCACCCCCTGACATGTCACTGCCCACCTTGTTACGCGGGCTCTCTCCTCTTGCACTTCCTGCAACTGACTTTTTAGCCTCCGCCTCCCCCAAACTGAGGCCTCCTCTATCTCTTTACTAATCTCCTGCTCTTGCTCCTGCCGCTTCTGTGCTACTCCCAGAAGCACTTTTGCCAATGAACCTCGTAAATCTCCTTTCGCTCCTTCATTATCACACAACTCCTTGATCTTTTTTGCCACAGCTGCAACCTCTGATTTTTTCTCTGGCGCGCCCGCGGGTCGCATGACCTTCAGCGCCCGCAGCAACTCCTCTCTCTGCTTCTCAAAGGTTTTCCACTCACCCTGCATTCCTCCTTTTTCTATGTCAGATTTAAAATCCGGCATATTCACCCCGCTGCACACTCCTTTCACTCTCTCTCCTCTTTTTTATTATTTTTATTACACCACAGAGTAATACACCCAATTATGCCCGTCTATCTCTATGTGGCTCCAAATTCCCTCTTTATTCGTAATTTCACGTTATCAGGGGACAGGCACACAACAATGTTAACCACTGAAACGTCACTGAAACGAGGACTCTAACCTCTATTTTTTGACTAATATAGAACTCAACCTTAGATGTCAAAGCATTCTCTTGTTCTATTCCAGAATAAATGTGAACCCGTGACTACACAGCGGTTCCAGTGTTACTCTGTTATCGTTTGAGGGCCCTGAGTTCTCAGGTGATAAACCTGGACCTCCAGACGCCGCTGGTCCGTGCGTCGCGTCCAACACACGGTGGGGGAGCCAACCCCAGGACAAACTTAATTTCCACAGGTACACTAGGCGTCAACCTTTGATCTTAAAGCATTCTCTTCGCACTAATGTCCTCCTATTCACACATCAACCGCCACTGTCACTGTGTTCACGCTTCACACACACAGAGCGCCGCACCCCACACACAGAACTGCACCCAGAACGCGCCTCACACACAGAACACCCAGAGCGCGCTTCACACACACAACGCCCAGAGCGCGCTTCACACACACAACGCCCAGAGCGCGCCTCACCAGCCGTGAGACCCACAGAGAGCGCTTTTCACCAGCGGAAATTTACACAGAAACCTCTTAAGCTCAACTGTTAGAACTCTTCCGAAGCACAACCGCACCATACACCATGTACCCCTTTCACTGCGCTTATGACCGCCACCACGGGGCAAAATCGCATCATAAAACAGAAGTGATGCTCGTCCCCGAGGCTCAAAACCGACACCATAAACCAGCGTCTGCTTTACCTTTAATCGGGGTGAAGTAAATATTTTACTTATAATTTTATGGCCGCAACCCTCGAGGCTTAACCGACACCATAAACCACCGTCTAACCTCTATTCAATGTGCTGAAACCAGCAACCCCTCACTACTGCACTTACGACCGCATCACCAGAACACGGCCGCATCATAAACCAAAACCTACGGACGTGTTTCGCATTACGCGTTGCTGGCGCTTAACCGACACCGTAAGCCAGTATCTGCTTAACCTTAATTTTATACCAATTTTATGACCGCATCAACGAGGGCTTATATCCGACACCATAAACCAACTTCAAAACCTCTATTCAATGTACTGGACATATGGCCGCGTCTCCAAAGATTCTAATGTATTATTGCTACAGAAGCCAGTCTTAGACAAAGTTAAATGTGGAAGGTAAAGTGGGCTGCAACTAGCTCAACGTAGTATATTATTAGTTTCTTGGTAGATGCAATTAAACTGCAACTAGCTCAACGTAGTATATTATTAGTTTCTTGGTAGAAGCAGTTTATCTAACACACTGGAATTCAGCCTCAACTTTTGTTGTTAGTATCTTGCGCCAAAAACCAGACACTGACAAATTTAATGTGAAAATACGTGTAACTCAGCGAACAGATTAATTTGGAAAGCCCAATATGCACATTTGGTATTTATAATACAACAGGCTGTGCTTACCTTTCTGTTTGGACCAGTCCTTTCTGTTCGCCTCGCCCCACGATCTCACCACAGGCCAAATCTGCCCCTCCTCAGCACGCCAAATATCCGGGTCACGGCACCAAGTTGTTAAAAAATCACAGTTCTTTAATCTTTGGGCTATCTTGGGTCGAAACGTCGCGGCAGTGGGCACAGTAATTCATTGATTTTCACTTATTAAAAATTAAAACACTTTATTAATTTCATTTATTTTTTATTTTTATTTAAAAACACAAATTTCATTTACGTTTTTTCTTTTTTCTCGCCTTTGTTTGTGATTGTAAATTCATATACACATATTTTTCATATCTAACTGAAATAAATAGCACAGCAAAACAATTATTAAATAAAGATAACAAAGGCGACATCAAGAGACACACAAAACAAAAAATTAAAAATTCAAGACATGGGGTCCCGGATGGACTCGGAGGGCTGGACCGTGGTGCGTCACGGGAGAGGGCGGCTGCCTTCCCGTAGACGTGTCCAGCAGGGGACAAGCGGCAGAGGCGGAGGGATGGACAGAGCACCGTCTGGACCCTTCAGGGACCGGACTCAATTCCACATCCCTAACCCTGAACATGGTCCATTCAGACTCAATGTCCCCAGTCTCCCTCGGAATGCTGTTGAAGCTCTGCCGGAGGTGTGCGTTGAAGATCTCGCGGACTGGGGCCTCTGCTAGACGTTCCCAGCACACCCTCGCACGCTTTAGGTGCACCGGGTCTGTCCAGCGTCCTCCCCGCCACCTGATCCAACTCACCACCAGGTGGTGATCATTTGACAGCTCAGCCCTCTTTACCCGAGTGTCCAGAACATATGGTCGCAGGTCTGGTGATACGATTACAAAATCGATCATCGACCTGCGGCCTAGAGCGTCCTGGTGCCACGTGCACTTATGGACACTCTTATGTTCGAACAAGGTGTTCGTTATGGCCAAATTGTGATTTGCACAGAAGTCCAATAACAAAACACCGCTCGGATTCAGATCAGGAAGGCCGTTCCTCCCAATCACGCCCCTCCAGGTCTCGCTGTTGTTACCCACGTGAGAATTGAAGTCTCCCAGCAGGACAACAGAGTCTCCAGATGGGGCACCTTCCAGCACCCCCCCCCAGGGACTCTAAGAAGGCTGGGTACTCTGAACTGCCACTCGGCGCATAAGCGCAGATGACAGTCAGGACCCATTCCCCGACCCTAAGGCGCAGGGAACAAACCCTCTCATCCACCGGAAAACCCCAACGCATCGGCAGCAAGCCGAGGGATATTAGAATACCCACCCCAGCCCGCCGCCTCTCACCAGGGGCAACTCCAGACTGAGACACAGTCCAGCCCCTCTCCAGGAGACTGGTTCCAGAGCCCAAGCCATGCGTAGAGGTGAGCCCAACTATATCTAGCCGGTACCTCTCAACCTCACGCACTAACTCAGGCTCCTTCCCCACCAGAGAGGTGACATTCCATGTCCCTATTGCCAGTCTTGGCAGCCGGGATCAGTCCGCCAGGGCCTCCGCTCCTGGCCGCCGCCCAGCACACAATGCACCCGACCCTATGGCGCCTCCCGCGGGTGGTGGGCCTGCGGGAGGATGGGCCCATGTCTCCTCTTCAGGCTGTGCCCGGCCGGGCCCCATGGACTGAGGCCCGCCACCAGACGCCGCCCTCGGCACCCTCCCCGGGCCTGGCTCCAGGGCGGGGCCCCGGTAACCCTATCCCGGGCAGGGTAAACTGTTCCCTCGATATTCTCTTCATAAGGGTCTTCTGAGCTTCATGAGCTTTTGCCAGGGAAATGTGTGGTGCGGATGCATCCATAACAAACACTTTCTGTTGCTCTTCAGAAAGCGTAATCGCAAGAGCAGCAAATGTGGAGCTCCAAAACAGACATTTTACATTTAACTTATCATTCTTCACCCGGTACCATGTTCCCTCATATCTGTCATCAGGCCCCTGTGGGGAGAAATACGACGTGCAATGCATGTCTGCAGCAGCCATAAAACAATGCTCTGGAGACATGCAAAGCTTTGCCGCCTGCACAAAGTGCCCAGCCACCGGCCCACCTCCCAGCTTCCACTCATAAGCAAACGCTGGGATGGCGGGGCTGTATTTCACCATTGTGTGGTCACAATCTGCTTGCAGGATTGTGATACCTTCTGGTTTCGAGATCAAATTTATGTTTAATTTACACATGAGATCTCTGGCCAGCAGGTTAACTGGACACAGATCAGACCATAAAAATGCATGTTTAAATTTCAACCCCTGCTCATCAATACAGGACAGGGGTTTGGTGAAATTCTCCCTCTGAACAGTCCCTGATGCAGATATGGAATGTGTGTATCTCCCTCCCAACGCTGGTTTGAATGTGAGGGAGTCAGATTTCAAAACAGAATGTGTTGCCCCGGAGTCAACTAGAAACTGGACTTCTTGACCACCAACTGACATTTTATAGGTGGGAAAGGATTTATAAGACTCATTACTGAAATGTACATAAGTTCCCTCGGGTGATGGGCAAACATTCTACAAACGGGCAATAGCTTGGTGTATTAATATGTGTGTAGGCAAAGCATTCTTCATTGCATTAGCATGTGTGTGTGTGTGTGTGTGCATGTTACCTCCCTGTGTTAAAGGCGTTGTGGGCAAACCACAGGCTGCAACCTCGTCTGGAGTCCCATCCTCCCTTACTCAGTCCGCCCCGGACCGGCGCTGGTTTTCCTCTCCCCTGTCAGCCCTCCGGGGTTGTTGCTCCGGACACTCATTCTTCCAATATCCCTTTTTCCCACAAAAGTAGCAGTGTTCACGGTCTCCCTCCGGTATCCACCCGCGGCCGGCTTTTGCCCTACCCCGTCCTCTGACCTTTCCCCTTCCTCTGGGGCGCGTGCTCTCTCTTGCTACAGCATTATACACGTCAGTGCCGCATTATGCAAATCAGTACCTTGCTTCTCTGCCTTCGCAGTTTTCTTTGCGTCCAGCCGCTTCTGGGCATGACGTGCATGACGGCGCAATTCAGCCAACCTTGGTTCATCCTCACCCCCAACATACGATCGCTTCACCTCAGCTGCTACATCAGGTCTCAGTCCTTTGAAAATATGTCCGCAGAGGTGGCTCTCGTAAGGATCAGCTTCTGCCCCGTCCATGTCCCGGGGTTTAACCATGCCACTATTAGCTTCGAAAGTGGTCATAAGGCGATGAATGAAGTCGTCCACTGACTCATCTTTATGTTGTTTGCAGGTGTTTATTTTCACCATGTCCACTTTGTCAGGAAAAGCTTGTCGCAAAGCCACATTCAAATTAGCTATGGCATCCCGATAGTCCCGGTTTGCATCGTCTGTCCACACCAGATGTGTAATCCGGAGGTCAGGCGCTGGCAGACTTTGAGAAATCTTCTGGAGGTCCGCGGGCTTCATCTTCACTGCAACTGCCCTGCGGATCTCCGCCCCCGTGGGTCTGTATTCCTGGCAAAAAATGAGCAACCGCTCACCAAACCTTGCACCGGAAACAGTCGGGTCTGGCAGGAGAGACGTGGCCTCTTTCACATCCAAAGCCGTCCATGGTCTGTGTACCAAAATAGGCCCTGCTGGCCCTGACACTTCGACCATTGGCATTTGTGGGGTGGTTTGTTCCTTCTTCCTTGTTCTCAGGAAATATTTCACGCCTCTGGGGGTTTCAACTTTTTCCTCGACACTGTTCCATTCACCACTCTCATCATTGTTTTCCTCTGCGATCATCTCTTTACCAGTGTCGGGAGCCCCATACTCTTCCTCTAAAACAGGTTTTAGAGTAGTATTTTCAGGCTGAGCGAGTTCGGCCGTCTCACACTTTGAGGCCAACTGCTTGGACTCAGAGGTCTGCCCCGCATGTTGGCGGCGTCCCTTGCACCGGGGCCAAAGCAAAGATAGAGGCAATAATGGGGCTGGGAGTCCGGGTGGGGGTGGAGGCGGTGGTGGAGGCGGAGGCGGAGGTCTTAAGCTGCCGGACGGCTGTGGTTCAGCTTGGTGATGAGGAGGTTGCGCTGGGCCCTGAAGCTGCTGCGGATGTTGCAGTTCGGGAGGACAGGAGTCCAAATCGGGGTCGGCCTTCATCGCCTGCAGGGCGGCCTGTAAGATAGCATAAGGAGAGGGCAGTGAACCGTCACTAATGTATGGTGGTGGAGCTGTGGGTTTAGCAGCAACTGCTTCTCCTCAGCTCCCTTTTTTTTTGAGTTTGGCATCTCCTTAAGAGCTGCCTTTTTCTCCCGTCTCGCTGCTTCCTCTATCCACATTTTAAGACATGTCTTTTCATCATTTATCCTACGCACATCAACTGATTTAACTTTTTTCTTTTTTAACATTTCCTTTTCTTCTCTCTCCAATTGCTCTTGCACCTTTTTCAGCTGGTTCACACTAAGCGAACCCTTTTCTGGAAAACCATTCTTTTTTTGCCATTTCTCAACATATGTAATGGATTGAATTCCAAACCTTTTTACCATAAAATCAAAAATTGGGCTTTCACCCAGACCACCTCTAGGGGTACCTCTTCCCACGGCTCCAGTAGCCGTTTTGCTGAGCTCAGCACTCATTGCAGGCGGGTGTCCCCTCTGCAGCCTTTGCTTTGGTACAAAGTGCTAAAAACCATAAACCCAAGGAAAACAAGTCCTTCCCAAGGACAAAAGAGTCCTTTCCACGACAGTCCTAAAATCAGGTGTCGTATCTCTGAGGCCTCCCTCCCGGTGGTCTGCCTGAAAACCCCCTCACCAAATTAAGACACCTCACCGTTTCAGATCCGTTACCCCCTTGGTTCGTCAAAATTCCTGCTGTGAGTCGCTGAAGCAAGTCATACGATTCCCCCTTTTAAGATAAAAGAAAGGTGGGACTGAGGCAATTTTCCCCAGGATGGCCAGTCACCACAGAGTCAGCAATTCAGCGAAACTCACCCAAGGAATCCTGTTCGTTGACGCCAAATTGTTATGGAAACTAAAATAAAACTGCAACCACCAGGTGAGTGTGTCTTTAAAGTGAAGTTTATTTTAAAAAAAAAACACTGCAGTGGAGAAACCGTTCAGGTCAAACACCAAACCGTTTTCTGAGGAAGGGCACCGCCCTGAACAATTTTATACCTTCCCAAACACTCTCAAACAAAGAACATTCCACAACATATCATATATCACTATTCCCTCAGTCCAACTCATCCTTGACCCCCCCACTCTAAGGAAAGTTACGACCATCCGTCACCTCCTTAAAAGCAGGATGGCTGTAGACCTTCAACTTTATAACAGGGCCCCTACCTAAACATTCACACCCCTCGATAAGCAGGAGTCTCACGATCTTTTAATGTCTTCCATACAATGGTCTCACTGTGTTTGTAGAGCATAGGGCCCCTCTGTAGTGAACATGCACACAACTAAGTGAAAATATGAAATTATTGTAGCTAATGTGATATGATTACATACATGATTAATACATCATGGAGAAAAAGAAATCTGCTAGTACATCATACAGCTGCAACACAGACACACATGCCTGCTTATTAGTTTTAAGTTGTAGACTTATAAAATGCTAGAATTTCGCTCATCAGGACTTGAGCACAAACTTCTTCTGTCACGGTTTGCCAGGGCAAGCCATGGGGATGTTGGAAAAAGGACCGAAATGCTGGACTCAGTGCAACGAACAGTGCGTTTATTTACAGTGAGGTAAATATACACACAATAAATCTGCAGTGCGCTCCCTCAACTCCTGTGTCGTGCCTTCTCCTAAGTGTTTGTACTCCATCCTCTCTGCTCTCGTGCCTACGCACACCCCGTGCGTCCTGCAGTCCTGTGTTCCGCTCTCCTCCTGAGGAAAAAACAACAGACACAGCTCCAGGAGGCATACACTTAACAGTACTAGAAACACTAACATGGAGTCTAACTCAACGATCCTGCACCGCAAGAAGCTCCATCATTCTGTTAAGTAGCTCCCCTGACGAGCCTGATCAGTAGCAGGTGTGTGAGATCCTAGGCGTGACCAGCCAGCTGGCAGGGCCACACCCAACAGGCCTGGAAGTGTCACTGCTGCACTCACACATGCATGCACACACACAAACACCTGCCTATACACACGCACACCCACAAGCATGGAACACAAGAACACAGCACAGTGCAGCAAACATGCATCATATACTATAATAATAATGATAATAATAAATATCCACACTGCTCACGGACCCCGAGTCGCCGGAACTGGGTCCGTGACATCTTTTTTACGGCATAGCCAACCATGTTATTTGCCAGCTTATTATGCTATTGCTTAAATGCTCCAAATAACACTAACATCAAAAACATGACTCAGATTAGTGGACATGAGGCCGAGCAGAAAAGATACCAGCTACAGCTGCCTGTAAAAGGTGCCTCCCCCAAACTTTAGACATCATCAGGATCCAAATGGACGGAGGAAGCATTTTAACCTAACATGGAGTCTGTGGAAACCAACTCACTTTTGGAACAGCCTCGGGTAAGCATGCCAGGAGCTGTAGTTTTTAGAACTTAAACAGTGGCTTAATCTTCCAGCTTCAGCGATTGCTACCTGGTACAGTCCTGCATTTTCTTTGACCAAGTAAAGTGCTTTCAATGCATATTATTGTGTGCAATTTAACATTACACTGCTGTGTTTACGATGATAAAGTGAGAGGGAAAAAACTGCCGCTGGGCCCCTGGAGCTTTCACTTATGTTCCTATGTATATTCAGTATTTGCATATGGTTGTAATGCATTAGTATATTTGTAGCCTGTTTCCCTGTATGCTTTCACACATGTGTATGTTTTCATAGCTAAGGACGAATCTTATATTTTAAATGGCTTGTGAAAATAATTAAAATGGTAAATGGCCTGTATTTGTATAGTGCTTTTACTAGCCCCGCCTAAGGACCCCAAAGCACTTTACATACCCAGTCATCCACACACACATTCACACACTGGTGGAGGCAAGCTACAGTTGTAGCCCTGGGGCAGACTGACAGAAGCGAGGCTGCCATATCGCGCTATCGGCCCTTCTGGCCAACACCAGTAGACGGTAGGTGAAGTGTCTTGCCGAGGGACACAACGACCGAGACTGTCCGAGCCGGGGTTCGAACCGGCAACCTTCCGATTGCAAGGCGGACTCCAAACTCTTGAGCCACGATCGCCTACCTAATTAGTAGATGGATGTCCAAATACCTTCAAAATAAAGACAGCTATACATTGTTCAGTGATTATTACCTAAAAGAGGATTATAATAAACTTTTTTTTAATTATAATGATGATGTCATCACTTTGAGCCCCTTTTTTTTTTTAGTTCTAAACTCTGCTGTGCCAAACTACAGTGTCACGGTCCTGAGTGTGTGGACTCTAGCTCCTTAGTTCCTTAGCATTTCTTGTGTTCTAGTTCTTAGGTTGTGGTTCTGTGCTACTTCTGTTTAGTGTACAATCATTTCTGCCAGTGTGTTCCCTTTGTTCTCTGTCAGCTGTATTCCCTAGTCAAGTCCGCGTCTGTTATGTTTCCTGTTTTACTTTGAAAATCTGTGTACTATGTCAATGTGTTGAGTTTTGCTTCCCCTTTGTCTTGTCATGTCAGATTACTCCCAGCTGTGCTCTCTTCCTGTTTCACATTCCCTAATCACCTCAGTGTGTATTTAAGCACTGTGTTTTTTTCCCCGCCAGTTGTTGCGTCCTCCACCTTAGTTGTGTGTGTTTGTGTATCTCTTGTCGTGTATCATCAGGCCATGTTGTGCCATGTTTCCCAGTCTAGTTAAACCCTCCTAGTTTAAGTTTTGTTATTTGTATTGCCAAGTTTGTTGCCAGCAAATAAAGCTGCCTCCTTAAATTAATGTTTCGTCTCAGAGTCCTGCACTTGGTTCCAGCCACCGCCAGCCACACAGCTCACCGTGACATATAGCCTATTGGTTATGAATTAAGAAATACAACTTGGACAAAGTTTTTCTTTTTTATCCAAGACTTATCGAATGTTTGTTGAATATGTAGAATTGCATTAGTTGGAATCACTTTCCATCACATCAAAATGACAAAAGTTGTGTGTAGTTCTCATAAAGTGTCCTCTAAAGATTACAGATTATGAATCTGTTGTAAAGGTAAGATGAACAGAATTTTGTTAAGTATGCCTGTATGTGTGCCTGCACAGGGTTTGATAGGGTGTACTGAGACACCACACGTAGACTGTCATACTCATAATAACACAAACACCCGTCTGTTTTGAAATGCATGTTAGAGAAAATGTTCTTCGTTGTGTAACTCTAAAACAACATTGTCCTTGAAGTAGATGCAAAACGGCTCTTCTTTTGTTTTACTTTGCAAAACAAATCAATTGGCAAGCCTTTTCTGACATGGATCAGTAAACGTGTTTATTCAAGGGTTGACATCACAATGACAAACAGACTTGGATGGCGCCATCAGTCAAATTGAACCCCAGCATGTAAAGAAAATAAGGAATTATGTAAGGAATTATCCTCCTTGATTATCAGAAATTGAAAACACAGCTATTTCTACTCATATCCCCTAGATTCCAACATCTTGCTGCTTCACTGAATGTCAAATACTTCTTGTGGCATACAGGATTGATCCGACCCTTACCTTTCGCCATAGTATTGTTGTGTTTGTCTTAATGTTAATTGTCTTAATGCCAATATGATAAGAAATATAGCACCGACATTTTTTAAACTCTTATAATGCAAGCATGATTGTATTGGGATGATATTGTTAACTTGTCAAAGTACTTTAGGAAGGTTAGAATACGTGTAGGCATCAGAATGCAATGTGTCATTACAAGTAGAGAAACAAATATGTGCTTGTATCCCTGAAGCAGTAGCACAAAGCCTGACTGCTATCCGATCCACAGCTCTTAAATCACTTTGTGTGTGTGTGTGTGTGTGTGTGTGTGTGTTGCTTTAAACATTTTCCACAGCTTATCCAGAGTCTTTCACATCTGTCGCTCATGGCAAATGCCAATCACCACTACCAAAAAAGCTGAAATTTATCAACAACTCCTCTGGCACTTAACTGACCACTTGATGCTCCACTCTGATTAAAAAGTGTGGCTTTAAATTTTTTTGAAGTGTATTTAGTCTGTGTCAGAGTCACTGAGGACACAGGCAGAAGGACAATATGCAAAACTGTACACAGAAAGGCCCAAGCCGGGTTCAATCCAGGAATCTTATTGCTGTAAGGCAACAATAAGGGTGTAAGTAACAATAATGCAGATATGCACTGTGTGCATATTTTCCTATACATTAACATTCTTTACCACTAACCTATGCAAGCATAACATTCTGGAGTCTCCCTTAACTGGATTTGCTACAAAAAATGTTTTTAAATTTGTCCTAAAAACTCCTAGAAACAAGGAGTTTTACCACATTTCATAAGTTAGGATGACATTACCTTGTCCTGCAGTAATGCTGAGAAATCTTGGTGTCATTTCCTTAAATGGGCTCCCTTTTATTTGTGAAGTATCTCTTAAATCATAAAGATCCTGTCTCAGAGTGATGCTAAAAATCTATTTTGTCCATTCATTACCTCTGTGCCGAACTACGGTCACAGGGGGTATCCCAGCTGGCATAGGGTGAGAGGTGGGGTACACCCGGGACAGGTCGCCAGTGTGTCGCAGGGCTAACACACAGAGACAGATAACCATTTGCACTTATATTCACTTGCACATTCACACCTATGGACAATTTGGATTAATCAATTAACCCTATCCCCACAAGCTGCATGTCTTTGGACGGTGAGAGGAAGCCGGAGTACCGGGAGGGAACCCACGCAAACACGGGGGAGGACATGCAAACTCCACACAGAAAGACCTCGGCCTGATGGTGGAATTGAACTCAGGACGTTCTTGCTGCGTGGTAACAGTGCTAACCACCGTGCCACCGTGCTGCACCCTCAAAAAATGCCTTCAGTTGATCCAAAATACAGCAGTGAGAGTGATGGGAAAGCAAGAAAATATTTCTACCATAGTAGTTTCTCTTCACTTGCTCCCTTTTAAATGTAGAACTGAATTTAAAATTGCTCTCCTTAAATTAAAAGGCCTTGGTTGATCAGGCTGAAAGATGGCACTGGATTATCCCAACAGAGCACTCAGACTGCAGGCTTACTTGTAGTTTCGAAAAACAAAGTGGGAAGCAGAGCGTTCAGCTATGACAGTGTTTTCTAGAAAAACCAGCTCAGAGTTTAGATTCAGGAGACAGACAGCCTTTTTACTTTTAAAACTTTCCTGCTTGATAAAGGTTACATTTAGAGAACCATCCCCTACTGTTGCTGCAGGCTCAGATTGCTGGGAGATTTCATGTGATACACTTTGAAAAGAGATGAGTGGAGAAGTGCTCAGTGCATCACTTTGCATTCTGTGACATGGAGATGATCCCACACTGGCTCTGGGAAGGCCAAACCATGAATGATGCTTTTAGTGCTTTGGATTAGGGGTGTGTGTTTGGGATCATTGTCATACACAGAAAAATGTATCTATTGCCAATCAGATGCTTTGCAGATTGTATTACATAAGCCGCTGACTGAAATGCAACCCAAACATGACAGTCTCCACCATATTTTACAGATGGCTGCAGACACACTCAAACTGCTCTCCTGACCACCACTGTACTTACTGACAAAGACTCCAAAAATGTCAACTTTGGATTCATCAGTCCATAAGACCATACTGCAGTTTTTTAAAAAATGTTTCATCCCTTAGCCTTTTTTCTCTTTTTCCCTTCTTTAAGGATGGCATTTTAACAACCACTCACACTCCTCAGCCTCCCTGGGAAAGTCTATGCCAGGGTGCTGGAAAGGAGAGTTCGTCCGCTAGTCGAACCTTGGATACAGGAGGAACAATGCGGTTTTCGTCCTGGTCGTGGAACACTGGACCAGCTGTTTATCCTCTCAAGGATACTTGAGGGTGCATGGGAGTTTGCCCAACTAGTCTACATGTGTTTTGCGGACCTGGAGAAGGCATTCGACCGTGTCCCTCGGGGTGTCCTGTAGGAGGTGTTGCGGGAGTATGGGGTGTCTGGCCCATTGCTACGGGCCATTCGATCCCTATACAACCGTTGCAAGCGTTTGGTTCGCATTGCCGGCAATAAGTCGGACTCGTTCCCGGTGGGTGATGGGCTCCGCCAGGCTGCCCTTTGTCACCGGTTCTGTTCATAATTTTATGGACAGGATTTCTAGGTGCAGCCAAGTGGCGGAGGGCTTTCGCCGGTGGCCTCAGAATCTCATCTCTGCTTTTTGTGGATGATGTGGTTCTGTTGGCTTCATCAGGTGATGGCCTCCAGCTCGCACTGGAACGGTTCGCAGCCGAGTGTGAAGCAGCGGGAATGAGGATCAGCACCTCCAAATCTGAGGCCATGGTTCTCAGCCGGAAAAGGGTGGAGTGCCCACTCCGGTCGGGATGAGTTCCTGCCCCAAGTGGAGGAGTTCAAGTATCTTGGGGTCTTGTTCGCGAGTGATGGGAGAAGGGAGCCGGAGATCGACAGACGGATTGGTGCTGCGGCTGCAGTGATGCGGACGCTGCACCGGTCCGTCGTGGTGAAGAGGGAGCTGAGTGTAAAAGCGAAGCTCTCAATTTACCGGTCGATCTACGTCCCTACCCTCACCTATGGCCACGAGCTGTGGGTAGTGACCGAAAGAACGAGATCGCGGATACAAGCGGCAGAAATGAGCTTCCTCCGAAGGGTGGCTGGCCTCTCCCTTAGAGATAGGGTGAGAAGTTCGGCCATCTGGGAGGGGCTCAGAGTAGAGCCGCTGCTCCTCCACATCAAAAGGAGCCAGTTGAGGTGGTTCGGGCATCTGACAAGGATGCCTCCTGGGCGCCTCCTGGGTGAGGTGTTCGGGCATGTCCCACCGGGAGGAGGCCCCGGGCAGACCCAGGACACGCTGGAGAGATTATATCTCTCGGCTGGCCTGGGAACGCCTTGGTGTTCCCCGGATAAGCTGGAGGAGGTGGCTGGGAGAGGGGAGGTCTGGGCTTCTCTGCTTGGGCTGCTGCCCCATGACCCGGCCTCGGATAAAGCGGATGAAGATGGATGGATGGATGGATTTTAACAACCACATGATTTTCATGTACGGTTCATCTGCTGTAAATGATGTAAACGATCCTGTCACTTCTTTCTGGCAAGATTTAGGCTAGGATCTCTTTGGGAATTCTCCTAAATGTCCTAAAAGGGCCTCTTAGCTCATGACATCATGTTTACTGATATGCAAATACGCAATATGCATTAGTTTGCAATCCTGAAGAACAGCAGGAAAATATAAAAAGTGAAAAAGACAGATTATGGCTGGTCTTTGTGCTTTTGATATAAAATCAGAGATATTTCCTGTTTTGGATACGTCATCAGCTTTAATTTGTGTATCATCCTCTGCCTAGCCCTTGGCATGATGGATGCTCGCACTTAATTTGAAATATTTAAATCAGTGAGGAAGTCTTAAGAAAATGCAAAAAGCAGATGATTATGTGCGAGTCTGTATGCACGCACCTTGTATGCACACTTGAAAAGAAACTTTCCATTAATCCCACCCACTTCTTCAGTTATGACTTAAAATGGTTTGTTGCCCTGCGAAAGGGTAATAGATTTTTTTAAATTATGTTTTTTAAAAGAAAACCAGACACGCAAACATTTAGATATTATAAATACACAGATAACTTTTTACAACCTTTTGTATTCTCTAGCTGGATTGTACAGTAGTACAATTTTTGAAATGTTTCTATGATGCTGTTTTATGCATTCAAGGGTTAGTCCTTTGGGTTTGGTGAGTCTAGTTTCCTTTTAGTGTAAGTAAACTGTGCTGCTGCCATAACACCACAGTTTGAGAGTGATATTTTTACATCTTTTACCAATGTAAAACTGGATAAGTGAAGGATGGATGGATGAGTGTATGGATGGATATTGGTGACAAAATTAACCATCCTGCAAAACTGAACTGTCTCTGACAACCCAAAGGACTGTGCTACTGTGTACTATTCGAACATATTTTTTCACATTATGGTACTCCATACAGGAAACCACTGTAATGTTTCTGTGTCCCTGCAGCAAATGGGGAGCAGCATGAAAGTGGAGGCTTGATCAATAGCAACATAAAGTGCATTGCAATAATCAAGTGGTCTTGCTTTGGCAGGGGATCAAAGACTTAACTCTAGAGAGCTGAAAAAAGACATTTCTCACTGCAGCATTTATTAGTCTGTCCACTTAAAGAACCATGCTAATTTTATATTATATACACTTGAATCATCCCTGTCATACAACACACACACACACTGAACGTTTTTATGAGGCAGGCAGTTGCACTGTGACCTCTTGAAGGAGAATGCTTGATTTGTTAGACAAATATTCATGGAAAGTTGAAAGGCTCAGCACATATGAAAACATGCCATCAATGCAAATGGTCTTTCAAAACCAAAGCCAGAACATCACTATCTGTGAGGGGATGTGTCCCGTAACACATCCCCTCCCAACCAAACACATACGTACTACCCTTAACACACACCCTCTGTTCAGTCTAACTCAGTGTTCATGAGCAATGCGCTCACTTACTTTGACTGGAAATCTGATGGGTGTCTGATAGACATGGAGTGTTGTTTGTTAATTGAAGCAAAGTTAATGGGTTAACAATCGTTTTTGTGTAGAGTGCAGCAAAGGTAAGAATGTTTCATTTGTGTATTTCTTTTGATTTTTGTATTTTTTTAATGAAAAAATAACAGAGGTGAGCTCTTACTACCACCTGACTGAACTACACACAAGTCTGCCTCTTGTATTAAATTATTAGTGTTGAAAGCAATTTAAAATAGATATGTACAGAAAGCCTTAACATGTTTACATTTTAACACTGACCCAGTTATAGTGAGGGTTTGGATTTGCCAGGGGCTAAATAAGCACTTTTTTCATAAACTAACTAGTTTCTGACATTTCAAATGAAGTCTCATATATTGTAGCCTTTCAGGTTTTATGTTGTAAATGTCTCCAAAACACTATTCCTGACCTCTGTTGTTCTTAAGATTTTAAATAATCATAGTTTAACATGATCTACAAAGTCATAAATCCTGTAATAGTTAAACCTTTAAAGGTGAATCTCTTTATGTTTCTGCTATAGAACCCCACAGCATGCTACGGTTGTAATGACATACATTACCATTCAGTATCACAATATGCTATTCCTATGATAAGAGTTCCTTTAACCACTGTTTTGTTAACAGGAACTTCCCTTCCACAAGCCAAATAACAGAACTGAAAATACTTTGTGATTTCACTAAGTGGAGTAGAATCACAGTAAGTGAACAAGTGTGTTTTATATTCATTCAGTTCACTGATTACTTTCGTTTTTAGTTTACAACATGGTTTGGACCAGGGTCTGCAACCTTTACACCCAAAGAGCCATTTGGACCCGGTTTCCACACAAAAGAAAACACTGGGAGCTGCAAATACTTTTGACATCTAAAATGAAGATAACACTGTATATATTGTGTTTTATCTTTATGCTTTGTGTGAACAACTAAGGTGTGCTGCTTATGAAATCCATGAAGTGCTACAGAGAAAATTAAATTATATTTATGTAATCAACACATTTTGAACTCTTAAAGAAATATAACAAAAGGAAAGACACCAACCTGAACTAAAATGATCCATGTAGCAAACAAAAGCTGTTGTCAGCCACCACCCTTATATCGCCTTTGGGCTTTTGGAGCCTTGACCTGACTCTTAAAAATAATTGGAAAAAGCACTATGCTGCTGAAAATGAAAAATAGATATTTGCAAAATTCTACCTAAATATGTATTTTACCTGGTTAATGCGTGCGGCGGGGCGTGGTTTGCAGCGCCGCTGCAGGGGAGGCGGATGCACCTGAGCGACACCCGCAATCACGCCTCGCTGCCTTTACGTCTGCGCTATCTGTGCTGTTGTGTTGTTGGTGGTGTATGTCGGGCTGTGAGCTGAAAAGCTACAGCCAGCTGTATGCGTACAGCAACCGTGTGTGAAAAGTGCTCAATAAAGAGATGCTGAAAAGCATGCTCATGGAAACATCGTCAGGTCTGCCGTGATTTGTTTACAATGGGACTTCTGCTCCTGAACCTCTGCGCACAGAGTCCGCAAATCGGGGCTATACGAAGTCAGTTTACGCAGGACTGTAAGCTGTCATCTGTCAGGCGTGAACGGTGTTTGTCTTTAACATAGTTCACGGTGGAGAACAGCTGCTGACATAATGTGGATCCGAAGATCCATAATTGGCCTACCTGGGGTTGAAAGTCTCGATAAATGCACGGTGTTTCGGCGGGTATACCGGCTTCCACGAGTGTGACTCTTATTTTGAGCGATGAAAAAATAATAGAATATAATTTTATTTTTATATTTCAATATCACAATAATCTTCCAATTTAGAACTACGAGTTAAAAATAACTCACATAAATAAAATACACTTCAGCTAAATACTTCTAATTTATTTGCCCAAACCACGCGGAGCCGCATTATAAGGACTAAAGAGCCGCATGCGGCTCCGGAGCCGCAGGTTGCCGACCCCTGGTTTGGGGGATACATTTACTTTCTGCCTCTGGATTTTAAAAAAATGTGTTTTTTAAATATTTATGATACATTATGATTGGTGATCCAAACAGGCCGGTCGTGCCTTTGACTCAACAAGAAAACGATGTGGGCATAAGCTATACCGCATCACCAGGCTTGTGTACACAGTTGTGCTATCCTACCGTTGGTGTGGACAGGAATGAACAGTGCACTGTTAAAAGAAAAACCACCAACTTGTTGTTTGTATTCATAGCCAACATGCAAAATGATGCAAACAGGTTTTTCCTAGCTAAATACAAGCTTCCTGTACTTTGGAAGGGAAAGCAGATAGCAGCTGATAACAGTGTTATGGAAGCTAAGGACAAAAATAGTTTAAGTCTCAAATGTAAATATATGGGAGACCCAGTGCTGACACAGTTAATAAAAAGACAATAAAACTTTATGGTGAGATTTCAATGAGCTCATGTCGGAATAGACACAGGTGAAGTCTTTTACTGCATTTCAGCTCAGTATTTTGGTTTTAAAACCTCTACCTGTCCACACTTTTAAATCAGGGGCTTTTACTGGCTTCAGAAAACAGAGTTCTAGCTTACTGGTTATACTTTCTGACACTTTAAGTTCGGACACTTTCAATTGAGTTCCATTTTATTTATAATGGCAAATCTCAACAATAGTTGTGAGTGCGTTAATGTCCTTACAAATAGGCCCGGTATTTGTTTATGGATCCATGTCACAATAATCTTGGATAAATTGTGTACTTTATGTATGTTCTTCGCTGAGTGTCTCTCTTCTCAACTTGTCATAACCCTTGTGTGTGTTTTTTTGTCCAGGTGATGAAAATGTTTTCCAAGGTTTTCATTTTTCTGACCGGAGCTGTGTATATCTACTACCAGGTAGAGAACCCCCTTCAGTTTAATGGGATACATTTTTGTAACCCTAACCCTATCCCCTTAGGAGTAAAGTTTACCCATCAAGGATCAAGTTAAATGTTAATTATATTTTACTATTGTGTGTTATATACTAGTTTAATGTAGAAAATTCAACCTGTTCTATTCCAAATCTCAACTCCGCATTATATCCATATATTCATGTTTATGGAAAGAAATATGATTTGTGTACTTTAATTTGGCTTAACATTGAATTGTTAGTTTATCAGAATGACTAATTTTGTGTTTTTTCTGATTTTGCCATTGCAGGTCCTTGCACAAGGTAAGCCAGTAAGGTAAAAAAGTCAATGTGTTTAAAATGTCTTCAAGTAGGCAACAGGATTAAAAGTCCTGGTCATTCCAAGTTTAAAAAGGTCTGGCAGATTCATTCCAGTGCAACTGTCACCACTTCTGGATTTAGTCAAAGGGGTTTTCATACAAATACACGGTGCTCAAGCCATTTCCTGCTAGTGCAAATCTTTGAGTCCAAAATGGAGGGAGTTTCTGTTTCAGCACTCATTGTTATGTAGCCTACCAATTCAGATCTTTACACACAGAGCTTTGAGACAGGGCTTGAGGCTGATCACATTGATTAAGTTAAGTTTGTTTAATTAAGTTTAATTAAGTTTGTTGAATTATTTTATTATTTCATAAGTAATGGTAAGAATAAAATCTACTGTTTACCATCTCCAGAAATGTGATAATTCATTAAATTATGTAGTACATTTATTCTATATCTCAGTCCCTTCCTTTTAAATAAGTTGCTAATCATGCAAAATAATAACATAAATCTTATTCATGTTTAAGATATCTACAGTGCTGAGATAATGGTGGAGAGTAATGTCACACTGGATGCCCAGACTGTCCTGTCAGCTATCAATTCAACAAGCCTCTCACTGATGAACGGACAAACAGTACAAATCACAAACACTGAACTGGTAGCAGGTATGTTTCTGGAACACTTTCTTGAACACTTTCTTGAATTTGTTAAGTTTTAACAAAAACATTTAAAATGATGTAATCTAACCTAATAAAAGAATCATTATTTTGGCATAAACCTATATTTGCCCATTCTGTCTTGACTATTATGAATAAATCTTAAGTGAACTGAATTCAGGCACTGACTACTTAAACATTATCTTAAACATGACAGAGCTGTAGTAATATTTACTGCAATTTCTCTGTGACTGATTTTTTTTCTTACAAAAGCCAAAGCTATTGGACTGGACTCTGTGTTAACAAAAACAAAATACTACTGATGGTCATTGTGTTTCTGCTAAGCTCATATAAAATTACTAATTTATATTGATGAATAAATATGAAGCTAAATATGTTTACATTTTGTACTGTGAAAGAATTCAGGTGTCTTTATTTTACAACAGTGTCGTTCAAATCCGAATAATGCTGTGCCAATTTAGTTCTGATTAACCAGAGTGGCCCTAACTCTCAAAAACAAGACACAGAAAAATGCAAATGTTTCCTTTTGTTTTTGACTTTTATTTTTTTCTAGAGTGCCTCATTGTTGGAACTGACACCAACTGCAACTGTTCTACAAATTATCTTTGGAGCAATGAAGTGTGCTACAACTACAACTGCTGTGGGGATGCTACTTGCACACAAAATGTATCCTACATCACACCCTCTGTTCTCCTAAAGTTCAAGGTAGGTCTCCTGATGATGTTTAATTCTCTTTTTTTCTGTTTTTTTCTTATAGTCATTATTATTGTTGATTATTTTTAGTATTCTGTTGATTAATGATATGAAATAAGGGTCACTACAACTATATGTTTTTACTGTATGCAAATGTTATTATAAATGTTGAAAACACTAAGTACACTAAGTACTTTTTTGCAAGTAAACAATATTGTTTATTTGCAAAAAATAACAATAATCAGGGCTCTAGACTAATTTTTTGCCACAGTTGCTCTGGTGCGCCCAACTATTTTTGGGGTGCACCAGCACAAAAGTTAGGTGCACCCAAATTTTTCAACCGCATCACTTAACAATGCAGTTTTACATGTACACTTTTTTTTTTAGGGGGGGGGGAATGCTGTCCATACAGACAATATTAATATGTAAATGATTAACTAACAGTCTTGTCAATACAAAGTTCTTTATTTGGAGCACATTTCTACAAGAAAGATAAGTTCCTGAAAAAGTGCTTGTGCTTAAAGTGGTTTGGCACTCTTTGGCAATATTGTAGACAATGTTAAACTTAATCATGATCTCGGCCTCCTCTGACAACCTGTTTGCCGCTGCCTGCTGCTGAAAGACAGTGGGGAGAGGGGACACTTGGGCAGTGCATTTATTGCAGCATATATGTGTTTTCTGGATACACTGTGCTTTTTCAGCGTTCAAAGATTGATGGCTCCGTGTCAGAGCACTGGCTATGAATTTCAGATGGATCAGGCCTTAAAAAAAAAAGTTATCAATAGTTCTTTTCATCTTTTCTTATTGCCCACAGCTACATCCACTTCTGTCGGGCCTAGGCTACCCACTAGGGCTGGGTATCATCACTGATTTCTGTAATCCATTTGATTCGATACAGTTTTGCCTCAGATAGTCAGAAATATTATAATTCAGATCATTTATCAGTACCGATACATGTGAGACTTCATCAGAGTTGTGATCATCACAGCAGATGCCTTTGTGTCAAAGTAACTGAGGATAAAACACAGAAAAACACGGAGGAGATTTTCTCGGCCTGGTCTTTTATAGCAGATAAACTTAAAAATATTCTGCAATTTTGCATAATTTTAAAAAGTTTTAATTTCTTCAGTATTGAACAGCAGAAATTAGACTTTCTTGTCCGAGGTCATTAAGTTAAAAAAAAAATAAGACAGCGGCCAACAGCGCTGTAAACAACGGTAGACTGGTGGGTAATAAGCAAATGAATAATGCAGAAAATAGAGATTTGAGACGGGAAACTGTTCTTGAAGTACACACACAGAGAGAGAGAGAGAGCTGTGCATGAAGTTTGAGTTTATTGTGGTGGAAGCAAAAGAGCAAAAGTAAGAGTGAATTCATGATGATGTTTATCAAATGTGAAGCGTAGTTTGGATCTTCTTTTGCTGCTGGTTCAGTGAATTTTGGTTGGAGAGAGACAAAACCTGCAGCTCAGAATCTAGCGCAAAAAAGACGTAAACACAAAGCACGGACCCGCCAACGCATCAATCTGTGAGTTGTCGGCTTTCAGCCCCAACGGCGTGTCCGTGTATGGGCCTTCAGGTGAGCCAAGAAAGAGAAAGCTGATTCTGATGCGTCGGGTCCGCACTCTGTGTTTACATCTTTGTGTGGAATCCGTTTATCTGCTCTCATTTGCTGTTTAGTCGTTGTTGTAATAGTTTTGTGAGCTTTAACCTGAGATTCTGGCGTTTCTGGCAAAATACATTTATATTTAAAAGTCGATTCAGGATTTAATGAATCGATACCACTTTATTCAAGCTACTCACCTCTCTCTATCCACTTGCACTTTCAAACATACACAAGAAGGACCACAGGAATATCTGGACCATGGCCAATCAGAGAGGTCCCGCCCCTGATTATTTCTGATTGGTTTAGACCACGATATGGGCATAATGTGTGTCTGTTGTTGACCACACGGAGACTTTCAGAGTTGCGGAGACTTTTTTTTCTTTACTCGAACAGCTGGTCGCACCAGTGCGACCTAAGATTTTTTTTAGTTGCACCATTGAGAAATTGGGTTGCATTTGCGACCAAATTAGTCGCACTCTAGAGCCCTGATAATCAACATGTCTTTGGTCAAATTTGCCAACAAAATCAGCTTAAGGAGTCTTGGTCCTGTTTATTGATTCTGGGATTTCTACATGTTTGTGTGTCAAGTGCCTTCATTGTTACTATATTGTTTTTAATTTCCAAAATAATGCCATGACAAACAAAGCGCATGTTAAGAGTAAATAAATAAATAACAACACAAACACTGAGAGTAATAAAAATTAAACTACCTGTAAAACTTTAACAATTAAAAACTAAATTAAATTTAGATAACTAACTTAGATTCTAAGTGAAACTAAACTGATCTTGAAAAAAGAAATAAAAAAAGAAATAAAAAGAAAAACAGAGAACTACAGTAACTCTGGTGTATAAATCTGCTGAATACAGCTATATCATGGTTAGATTTGAACCTTTGCTTTTCACTCTTCTTCTTTTTCCCCATGTTGATATGTATGCTTGTGTCTGACAACCAAAAAAACAAAGAAATAACTAACTATAATATTTACTATGAACACAGTTTTCATCAATGGATCAGTACAGACTGCAGCATGGGATCAAACCAAAAACACAACGGTATGTCTCATCCTCACATTTTCACTATTCTATAACTAAACTATAAATATAAATATGTTTTCCGTTGTCACATAGGACAAACATATCAATGATTTCATGCTTTTTCTTTTCTTAGCTTCAAAGCCAATTTCAAAAACTGAATGCTATTCAGTATGTGAACGTTACTGGTCCAAGGTATTGTACTTTATAAAGAAATATGTTATAAAGTCAGTGTTTTGTCTTTTGTTTTGTTTTTTCAAAACAACACCACTTCTAATCGTGACACCACTTGGTTTATTATAGGTGAGTTTTTTGTGATGACAATGATACTTAACAAAGGCTACTGCCACTGAATCAGTGTCAGCCAGTGTCTTCAGGGCTGTTTCGGAGACATGAGCTTTAATGCTGATTGATGCATGGAAACACTGAAACAGTGGCAAATAACTCTTCGTAAAATTCTGACTTATTAACTATTTCAATAACTCTGCACAGCTGATGACAAATGCCTAGTGCCATTCCCTGGCAATAGAGGGGACAGCAATTGAAAACTGCACTGGTTTCATTTAATGGAGAACAAAAGGCTTAAAGTGAAAGATACTTTTTTTTGGAGACACTGCAATATGTAATATAATGGAAGTTTGGTAAACAATGGGAATCAAGCATGTACACTTTTAGAGACTGACAAGCATTACCTTTTAGTGCAAAACATATGCACAACAGATAAAATGTACTGCTTCTAATGTTAAATGTTCTCTGTAACAAATATTTTTTCCATCATTCTCTACAGAATCATCTCCATATCCACTCAAGTGCTAAACGTTGCTGACTTTCAGGTAGCTGTTAGTGTCAGAGTGCTAACTTCTAAACTTCAAGAAATAGTCACTTTTCTTGAAACTCAGCTTTCAGCTACTATATTTGTGGACACTCTAGGTTAGTAAAAATCCATGTTTTACTATTCTTTCATTTGACTATGTACTAATTCTTGTAAGACTCATCACAGCTTGATCTTCTACTCTATATCTATTGCTCTGTACCCTATTTGACAAATTTGGAATTTTTTTTAGATCCATAGCTTTGTTTGACTTTAAAAATTTAGATTTTTATCAGTTTTATTAAGTATCCTTCTTACTCTTGTCTGCAGTATGCATTATGAGTATTGTGAGTTTTGTTACATGTTACCCCATATTTCTACACAATTATTCAGATATGACAAAATAATTGAGCAGTACGGTTCAGAATGTGGCTTGTGTTTCCCAACAATGCAATAGTCTTAGCTATTTTGGGCTATTTTATATGTCTAAAATGAGCCTTCCAGCTCCCAAACTTGACACCCAAAATGTTGTTTTCATATACAGTACCATTTCTATGCATACATCCTCAATAATACTGGATTCGTTAATTTTCATTTTCCAGATTTTTCAAATTTAATGACATGCAGGTTGATCTGTATTCATCTATTTCCATAAATTGTTGCCTCTTAAGTAGCTCATCACCCTCTTCAGTCCAAACTCTCTGATACCACACTTTTTCCAGTTTGTTTAATAATATATTGTGACTAGTGCTGTCAAAATTAACACGTTAACACAAATTAATTCACCATCACGGTCAATGCGATTAAAATTTTTAACTCAATTAATACATCTGGAGTGCAGAATGAGTCAAAATCCCTGAAATGTCTTTGCACATGCGCAAATGGGCAGTTGATCAGGTAGTGATGGGCAGCTGAACCAATCAACTCAATTTGGGAGATGATAAATGCACAATGGCCCTCTCGATGGGATGCGCTTTACATAGCTTTGGTTCCTCATTTCAAGGACGTGAAGTGCCTCCCCAACAGTGACAGAGAGAGTGGATAAATGTTTACAGAGTTTTTTTTAACATGAATGTTCAAGATGTTCAATAAACATGTTAAGTGCGTATATTTTCCCTTTTTTCTCGAGTCTGTTCGGTCAAACAAAGTGAAATGCGAATAATATAGAATAAATAGAATATATTATAGAATAAAAATGAATGATATTCATTTGTGATTAATCAAAATTAATCCACAGTAACCCTGTGATGAATCTGATTAAACATTTTAATTGTTTGACAGCACTAATATATATTATATATTAGCGTACACTTACCTATTAGTATATAGGTTTTTTAAAAAGTTGTATTTCACATGAGAGAACCTGCGCTAAAAGATTGAAGAAAACTATTCAAATTCTCTTTGAATTTAAGCACACATTCTTTGTGTTTATTCTGCATTTACTTCATTATATTGCATAAATGTCAATTACAAGCTTAAATATAAAGCTGAAAAAATGTAATTGCAACCAGGCTATTGATCAAATTATGATCAATGGTGTCAAAAGCCTTTAGAGGTCTAGAGCTATTCCAGCTGCACACCTTTAACTGTCTATAAAATGTTTGAGTTCTTCAGTTAATTCAAGTAATGTCAAATATGTTAATCTGTCTTATATGTGGAAAACAGCATAAAACACTGTGTTATAAAACAAAATGCACACTTATATTTAGCCATACCAATTTAGCTGAAATAACATGTTTATCCTGCATAGGATTAATCCTGTAGAATAAGTGTTTTGCACTGACTCTGTATCTAATTTTACCTACACATACATATTAAATTAGCAGACCATATTCCCATAACTTTTCATCAAGACAAATCACTTTTAGTTTAAATGGTTATTAAAATTATTCTGACTATTCAGTATGAATCAAATAAATGTTCCAAAACAATGTTGTTGGACAGATAAATCTAAAGTGACCTTTTAGGCTTTTCATGATTTCTATTTCCATCTATTATCTTGACACAGGAATGGTCATTGTAGAGGCCCCAGGGACTAAAGTTTGCTATCAGTCCACGCCGCAACTTGCATGCAAACTTGAGGAGCCCACAGGCAGCGCAGGCTGGAATATGACCACACAGACTCAGCGCTTTGAGCTCAACAATGGCAGTGTGGTCCAGCTGAATCAGACATGTGCCACATCCATTTACCAATCTTGTATTGGTGTTACACTCAAAGTGGTGACAGGCATTTGGGAAGGCAAGTGTTTATGCGTTTTGCTTGATTAAAAAAATTAAGAAATTAAAGAATTAAGAAATTAAAAATCCTCTCTGCTAAGAAATCAATATACAAAGTACTCCATTAGAAACTCATACTAATAAGCTGGTATGGTGAATGGGTATGATGGACTTCCTCCAAAGAGGTTTAAATCTTGGTGTGGTTTAGCAAGATGGTACAACAGGGATTTGAACTGTTAACTCTGCTGTGGAAAGGTTCAAACCAGAACATTCTGGCAAACAGGAAATCTGAATGTAAAAAAAAAAAAAACTTGCGTTGCAATGTTTTTCAAGTGTATTGTTTTCTACTCTTGGCACTGTTCCCACTATGGTCAGTACTACAGAAATTGATCGCACATCTCCTGCCATTTCCTGCATGCGTTGTTAACTGAAATGTCACTTAATGTGTTTAAGTCCAACCCCCTAATTCAGTTGTAACTATCATATGTTCCCTGCAGGCACATATGAGTGTGGATTTACGATTGGTTCAATCAGGCACACAGGCAGGACTTTTCTGAGTGTGGCCCTCCTGCCTGACACTATTACCATGAGTACCATGCCTCTTACTATGGACTGTTCAAAGAGTCCGCAAAGTGTAAACATCACTGCCAGTGTCATAATCCCAGCAAGCAGTAAGAGCTATGACATTTCGTGGAGCTACAATGGTTCGGCGACAAACTACACAGCCGTACAAAACACAAGTAAGATAAACATACATTTTTATCCTTGAATCTTTGGTATTCCAACTAAAACGAAAACATCATTTTGTTCTGTTTTAAAGATGTCATAACATAATTCACATTATTCAAAAATGCAAATTTAATGTAGACTTTACTGCACAAAATCTTAATACACAAAAAAACAGTAACAATTTTAATCTTCTGTTACAGCTTCAAAGGGTTACGTTAACTACACGTTCACTCCTACCATCCCCTGCACAAAAGGAAGTGGAACTTATGTTAACATCACTTTTAAAAATGATGTGAATCAAATGAAAAGTGCACAAATAAACATTCCAGTTATCAATGGTATGGATTCTTTAAATTGTTTAATATGTTCACTAAGTTTAAAGGGGTCTTATTATGCTCATTTCCAGCTCCATATTTTTATTCTACTAGTATGCCAGGGCCTGGTGCAATCCTGTCTGAAAAAAACAGCTCTACTAATGCCACCGTTCATTTAAGCTAACTTTCTTCTGATTGGCAACCCGAAATTCAGCAATATATGACTGAAATGCATAATAGGTCCACTTTAATATGTTTTTGAAAATGTCATTTGTGGTATATTAGCATATGCTCAGCATTTCGAATTGCATATTGCATGTTTTAGCAATGACCTATATTGCATCATCTAATGAGATACATGTAATACATAATATTACTTAATTTCGTCACTATTTTTTTCTTTTTTTAATTAAGCTAATGACATAGTTTGTAACCAGATCATACTTAATGGAGATACATGGCCAGAAACCCCAGCTGGAGAAACAGTGATTATTCGAACATGCCCACCAGGAAGGGTTGGCTATAAGTCCCGGACTTGTATCGGCCCTGCTTGGCAGGACGTGTTCTCCAGCTGCGTCAGTGAAGAATTGGACAAAGTTTCAAATGCAGCTCAAGTGAGTGTGTCTAAATTTCTCATATCACTGTATGACATTACAACGAGTTTCTGTTTGTATTTGTTTCTGTTTTTTTAGCTTTTGTCATTGCAGCTTAAAATATTGCAGTGACAAAAGCTTGTAAAATTTCATCTAAGTTTACCTTGATGATAAAATAAGGTTGGCAAGTAGTTGCGGGAGGTTGCTGGCAGACACTAGTTTGAAATTGGCGCTCAACCGAAAATCTCGTTTGTAATTGTTTTAGTCACTAGCAGGTTCCCATGGTCAACAGTAGTTATCATTATAAATGCACACTTGACTGCAAATACTCATAAGAAATGTACCACGAAGTAGGGAAATTGTGGAAATTATGACACAAACCAGAAACTGAGAAGCTTTCCCATTTGCATCAACCTGTCACTACAAGTGAGAGAATAAAATTCTGAATGTTCATCAGACAATCTGCTGCCAGCTAATCACAAGGAGGGTTTTGTTGCAGATACCACTTTGTGACCAGTTTCACCCAACATTATAAGAAAAGTTTATTAAACTGCTAGTTTGCTAGTTAAAAATCATTTCTACAGGGCATAGCATCTATGGTAATCTTTGGGTAAAGCTTTACATACAACTCAAACAAATACAAGTGTAAAAATATGCCAAGTCATTAAAAGAATGTAAAGTGTGTGTTGTGCCTACTATTGTGAACAATGAAACAGAATTATAAAGATTTGATTGTTTACTTTTTTGCACACTAATTCTTTTATCTAGGCCTTCCTGAAGGGACTAGGGGCTACCCCGGAAGTGGCCAAGAATATATTTGAAGGGCTAAAGAACAGCTCTACATTAAGTTCTGGATCCGGTGAAAGTATAGCTGACGTTAGCGCCTCCATCGGTGTTCTAAATATGATGGCTAAGGCATCAAACACAACTGTGTTGGGAGAGGATATCTTTCCTGTAAGCACCTCTACTTTTTCTGTTATACCTGTATGGTTCTGAATTTAAAAGTTCAGGCTTCACTTTAAAAGAAGAATTAATCCTCAACATATAAGGTTCTACTTTGTCAGATCTCATGTCTAACTAACAATTTGTCAAGATAGTTTGAGTCACTGGTGTGCACTGAACTTTACAGACAGACAAATAGTAATAACACCACAAAGTAAAAATTCCTCACCACAAATGAACTGCGTATTACTGACACATTTTACTTAAAATACCAAAAGTAAAATTACTTATGCTGCAGAAAACATTTCCACCAGCAACATTATATAGATAAATATTACAGACGTTTAAGGTTAAGCTCAATTTAAATACTTTAAATTTAGTTTAATCTACAGTACTATAAAAAAAATTGCATTTGTAGTAACAGTTCTGTGAGGAATACATATGAATGAGTTCAGAAAAACAGTCCCACAACTTTATTTTTTTTAAGTATGGTAAAAAATATTGAAAGAATGAATGAAGAAATAAGAAAATAAAAAGCTAAAATAATGTCCATGAGCACTCTGTAATACAGCAACATATAACACTCTATAGGAGAACTAAAAGAACAGTTAAAAAAAAATAAGTTATACTGCTCAAACCTCCAATATATTAAAATAATATTAGTGGATGGGAATAAAAACTTTAGTCTGATTTTTTTAGTGGAATTGTACTCAGCTTCAATCAGAAGGAAAAAAAGGAAAATAAAAAATATAGCTCTATTTTCTGTTGCCTGCATTGTAGAGGGAGACTTTGCTTCTAAACAGGAAAATGAGCACAGTTAAGGCTTAAAGTGTATTCAGCAGGTGGGGGAACAATAAAATCAGTTCTAGTGGCTCAGTGTGGGGAAAAGACAGGCTGTGATGAGCTGACCTGCTGCTCTTTGTAGCGTTACACAACTGAATTCAAAATGATTTCAGCAGGTGTCTCATGAGTTGTCCTTGCTGATTTTCATCCTCTACATTGTGATGGAATATTAATCTCTCTTACACTTAATGTAACAGACCATGAGCATTGCGTAGCCACTGTGCACTTGTTTTTCACTTTAAATCCATCACAGTACAGCAAACTAACCTGTTTCTTCCTTTCCTGTCCTGTCTTTCTTATCTTTCTCCATCTCTGAGTCAGGCTAGCTCCCATTCTTTTTTCTCCCTGTTATATACAGCAGCTGGACCTTTAGCTGCAACACACTGTGCATCAAACTGCACACAAACAGTTTGTTTGCTGATGTTTGTTTAAGCTGATAGAAATGCTGTATTTGAAATGAACTGTCACTTTAAAAAAGTCACTCCCTTTATACTCACTCTCCTTTTGTAAGACTAGCTAGATTCAGCCTGTACCTTACAACTTAGGGCGAAAAAAAGTCACAGGCTGAATTCAGCCCTTAACTATGGCACACATCATCTATTTTTATGCAACATCCTTTGGTGATTATGGTACAGACAGGTATGCCTTCCATGTGTTACTGTTTAGGCTCAAATTATTTTCACATTTAAAGGCTCGCAGCTACTTTTGCGTTAAACAAAAAGTAACGAGCCTGTTTTGAAAATGTAAGGAGTAGAAAGTACAATTATTTTTTTTTAAAGTAGGGAGTAAACGTAAAAAGTAGTGAGAAAGTATTTGTACGTCCCACCTCTGGTGCAAGAAAAAAAAAGCAGAGGCTCTGAGGAAGAGATGCCACACTTTTTTGAAAACTTTTTCCTCACATCATTTCATTTACTGAACTTTGTTTTAGGAATGAGGAAATGCCAAGCCCAAATGTAAGTGAAGGAGACTTTTAACATGGAGATTTGTTTTCCTCCATGGACGTTACATGTTAGAATTTTTGTTCGTTTTTTGGTAAGAAAAATAATTATGTGTGTGGTGTACCTATCTAGTGACGTCTTATGTAGTAAACTGTTTGATTGTGTTGGGAAAAGACAGAGTATATTATTTTATACTCTGTCGGCATTTTGTATGCATTTCCTTTGCCAGCTGATTGCATACCCCTGTACACCCAGCCATGAAAAGCTGGCATGTCAGACTTCAACTTGTTGCTTTGGTTATTCAGACAAATTCTGCTCATCGTTGCTTCACAGATCTATGTCTGTTTTTGAGAGCAGGGCTCTATGGTGTAAATTAGCCTTCATGTGAAAAGTCACTGTTTAGTCAAACTAATTTGTTTTTTCATTTTACTGTCTTTCAGGATTTTGTTAGTGCAGCAAGCAATATGTTGAATGGCACCTGGAATGGGGTAAATGACACAGTTCGTTATAACATGTCATCAAACTACCTAAATTCTGTGGAAGGTCTAGTGAAGAATATTAAGGTCAACCAGAGCAATGGAGTCAACAGTACAAATCTAGACCTTACATTCTGTCGAAGCCATGACTGTAATGTGTCTGTGTTTGACATTGGTGTGAATATGAACAAGACCAATGGAATACTGAAAACTGTAGCTGTGAAAAATCTAATGAGTAAATTAAATAACAGCTTTAATGGTGCAAAACCTGACCGTACCGATCTCATATTATCAGCCACACTGGACAATAACAACGATTCAACTAGACGAATTAGACTGGACTTCCCCAGTGGGAAAACCAACCCCACTCAACCTCACTGTGTCTTCTGGAACCCTACAGGGAATGAATGGTCAGATGAAGGATGCAATATCAGCATTTCCGATGAAAACCACACAGTATGTGAGTGCAACCACCTGACTGCATTCTCTGTCCTAATGTCCAAGAATGATGGACGAAAAACAGATCCCACCCTTGAACTTATTTCAAATATTGGCCTTGGTGTGTCCATTTGCTCCTTGGTGATTTTTCTCATCATTGAATCTCTCGTGTGGTCAGCTGTGGTCAAGACTAACCTTTCTCATTTCCGCCACACAGCTATAGTGAACATTGCCACATTCCTCTTGCTGGCAGATTGCAGTTTCTTGGCTTCTAGCAATCCCGAGACTCTCAGTGACAGCTGGTGTCTAGTACTGACCATATGCAAACACCTGTTTTACTTGGCTATGTTCTGCTGGATGCTATGCCTGAGCATCATGCTTGTCCACCAGCTGATCTTTGTCTTCAGCCCACTGAGGAAAAGAGTTTTCATGTTCCTCTCCAGCATTTTAGGCTATGTTTGCCCAATCCTAATGGTGGGATCCAGCTATGTGTACTACAAATACACCAACCAGAACTATCACGACCCCAAAACATGCTGGCTAGTTTACGTAAAACTCTTGGTTGGCTCCATGCATGCTTTTCTCCTGCCTGTGGGAACCATTGTTTTGGCAAATCTCTTTTCCATGGTTGTTGTCATCGTTACACTGATGAAGACCTCAGTCCCTGACAGCAGCAAGGCCGATGACAAGGAAACGGCAAAAGGCATCCTCAAAGTGGTGATCGTTCTAACACCGGTCTTTGGAGTGACATGGATCGTTGGCTTCATTCAACTCATCATGTCTGATAGCCCCATGTATAACGTTATTGCCTACATTTTCACCATCCTCAATACCTTCCAGGTAATTTGAATGCACAGTTAGCACATACCAAACAAATTTAGGTAATAATTATTTCACAATGATTATTTAACAAAAAATGTATTTGATGATCTGAAACATTCACAAATATGAAAAACAAAATCAGCAATGGACAAATCTCCATTTCACTCTATTATATTTTATAAAATATATTTGTCTTTTTTCATAATTGTGTTTTTCTTTAAAAGGTATTATTGTTTTTTGCTTTTCATTGTTGATCAGTTGTAGAAGTAACATATTTTAAAACATTAATTGTTTCATTGTTTTACAGTAAAAATAAAGCCATGTATTAAAGTTTAGTTAATTGTCAATGTACAACTTTTTGATGATGGTCAGAAAGCGTCACTTAATGGAAATAGGAATGCACAGATCTAACTTTCCCATTGGCATATATTTCCTTAAACTCTTGTCTCTGCTGACAAAAACTGCAAACCTGATTAAAAAGGAAAACCATTGTGTCTTTTTAGACATGTTACGTTTTTTTTACTCTCTTTCAGGGTTTTTTTATCTTGATCACAGGGTGTTTTGCAGAGCAAAAGGTAGGTTTAATAATTTTAGTGGAACAGATATCACTCTAGATATATTTATCAAAAAACCCCAAATATTTGATGGTGAGGAGAAAGTGTTTAGTGTTTGCCATGTACCTAATGTATTAAGCAATTTATCTACATTGTTACTATCAGGTCAGAGAGGAACTGTTCAAGCTCATAACGGTAAGTACAAATACAATATACATACAGAATTGCCTGATAAAGTGATAGAAACATGGTTGGTAATACTTCTGGTCTCTACCCTCAGGGAAAATCAAAAGGAAACGACAGCACAAAGAAATTCACTTCAACTACTTACACAAAAGACCACTGAAGATGCAGGTCAGTTCTGTCTATCGTCCTTAACAGTATTCCTTCAATAATGCTAGCTTTCTCTCTTGAAACTCGGTAGCTCACTGAGCTGATCAATCCTGATTGATGAGAGATCCTTCAGTAACTAAACTTGCATTTTCAGGGTTACATCTATGAACTGTTGATGGCTGCTGTAAACCACCACACAAATACAAGTTGTTTTGTGTTTACAAAGTAATTTATAACAAGGCTGAGTAGCAGGGCTGCAGTTGTACTCGGGTGGAAAGGCATAGGTTGTGTAACATCAACACACTAGCACACTTATAATGATAACGTTGGTGTTTAGCAGATATCATGTTTACCATTACAATTTACTGAGCTACCGTGCTAACTAATTTACACAGTTGCATTAAAACTATGTGCAGCTAAGGATGAGGCATTACCAATAATTGCAACAATTTGGCCAAGAAAGAAATTTAAATTTTACCTTGATTACATTGGATGACAAACATTTTATGGATTGTCAAAGTTATGAACCCTGTTTATTTGCTTTATCTACAGTGTGGAAAAGACACATTTCTCATGGTTTTGCTTTTTTAGGCAGTGGAAATTGACATTTTGATTTCTGGGTAACTGCAAATAGCAGCCTTTCAAGAATAAGTTATTAAACCATGGTCACATTGAACCTATTGAAACAATATGAATGCTTTTGTTTTCTGCTGGTTTTGTGATCTTAACTTGAATGTTGTGCTGTTTGTCACATGGCTCTTGTGTTAAACACTTATAGTACCCATATTGTCAGCATTAATTACTTTTTCACTGCATGGAAGCAGAAATGATCTTTTGTGAATTAAAGTTGAGTCTTAAAAATTCCATTTTTTTTGCTTTTCAGATTGTGAATCCTGAACTAACAAGTCACCTGTTCAACTACCCCTCTACAGGAGAATACAGTTTGCATTATGTTAGTATGTAGTTCCTTGACATTCACAGTCGGTTGTTTAAGGAGATTTAACTAAATGTTGTTTATAACCATATCATTATCTATAGTTATATGTAGATTTCCTAAAAAGCAATGAAACCCCTGTCTAGTCGTTATTTATGACCCATTAAAATTGTATGACAGTGTCTTTATCTCCAGAGGCCCTGCCTTCCTTTTTTTTTTCTTATTTTGCCATGTAACTGACATTTCTTGTCTGTAACACATATACAGGACAACAACAACAAACAGGACAAAGAATGCACTTCAGCTGTGTTGACAGACAGTGTAAAACATGTAGGTACCTGCCAGGTGTAAAAGTGACGCCAACGCAAACTTGTCTTGTACTTTTGTTTGCAGTCCTTACTAAATGACGTCCTTGATATAAATGACAGCCTGAATGGTGAGGGTTAGGGTTTCAGTGACTCGTTTCTGGTCATAGGGAATACACCTTTAAGTAAATCTTGGAAATCAAGGGCATTCTTCTTGCCAGAAAAAAGAATTTCCCATGATGATAATAATAATAATAACAATAATAATAATAATAAATCTTATTTATAAAGAATTATCGTGAAGCTTCAAATGAGACTTCAGAAACCAGCGGGTAACACTGAACATCTTTTATACTGTCTTTGCCTGAAGTGAATCTGGCAGTGAGTTTGATATTTGTGTTTGCTAGCAATAAACAACAACTGTAGCATACTATACCTTTAAACAGAGCATTGTTGTCAATGATTAGCACTAAGGTTCCGATGACATTTGTACTTGACACAAAGTACTTCTAGCACTAATTGCCATTATTCTTAGCTACGGTTGGTAGATTTTGTCAGTTATCTTACTAGATGCAAAAATCATTTGTTTTCTTCCATTCCAAGTAAAATTAAAGATAACTGTGTACATCTTTATATCCAAATGACTAAACTGGATGTTTGATATTAAGTAGACCAAGAGTGCAAGTGCTGACTGTGCATAGAACAAAGTAAATGCTTTAACAAGTCCAGACTTATTTAATGGTTGTATTTAAGATTAATTACTGTATATTTAAGTTTATGTTTTGGCGTGAACTAATACCTGTATACTTTCCCTGTGTGGCCACTGTATGTATCTCAAATCTGTTCAAATAAAAATAGAAAACATAAATTCTTTTTTGTTGGGAAATTTAATTCCAACCTTACATTTTCCTTTTAAAAAAAATCATTGCCGCATACAAATAGACAAATCATTGTTTTTATAACGTTATGTTGGGACATCACCTTTGAGTGCAGTGGCTCAATTTAGTCCTGTTCCTTATATTGTTTCTAAACCTGATGCCTAATAGCAGGTCCTTATGATTTCAAAAATAAATGGAAAAGTTTATGTAATACAATAATCTTTGCATGTGGAAACATTCACAATCCATCTCCCTCCCAAATGAGCCCTCATTTAACAAATAGTTACATTTCACTCCAGTACTGACGATAGTTTTGATTTCATTACTGAACAAATGCAGAGAAAATGTCATCCACTGAAGTGAAAGTTACTGTGGTCCCCTGATAACGAGTACAATAGCCAGGGTCAGTACTACTGTTCCTGTTATGCCACCAGTCACAGCTGCCAGGAAGCTTCTATCTACATTCAGCTTCTCACACATCTTTCCAGAGTAGTATGTGGCCTGGCTTGTTGCACACCTGAAAAGCAGCAGACAGACCTTTTAATATGAAAGCAATCCCCTGTATCTTAAAAAAAATGCTTTAAAACTGTGTCTAACACCCAGGCCTAGGGGTGATATTGATCTGATGTTGCAGTGGAATGAAAATATGCATGTTTGTAAAGATTTCAGCCTTATAGATTATGTAATTGACCTCATCTATTTATATCGCTTTGATAATAAAATCTATAATATATAATTAAATATTATGGAAAGCAGTAAGCCCACAAATGGAAAAATAACCCCATGATTAGTAATGCCATACAGTATATTCATCCAAAAATGTATGTATATATTATTGCTATTTCTTAAAGTTGTAACATATCGTATTGTTTAAATAGTTCAGTCTGTTACTGTTGCTGTCTTGGAGCAACTGTAACGCACATAATTTCCTTAGGGATTAATAAAGTATTCTGCTTCTGATTCTGAAAAGGAGACCATCACAAACCTGCAAGATGATTTCCCGTCACTTTCCACACACACTCCTCCATTAAAACAGGGGTTGGGGAGACAGGGGTTGGCAGCACGTGCCACTCTGTGTTTTGGAGCCTCTGGTCTCATTTTTAATCTTCTCTGTGACTTCTCATCTGTGATGTCATTGCATGGTGGGTCCAGTTGAACAGGCACCTCAGTCTTGATCAGGTGGGTCAAATCTAGCGAACCATTGAGAAGATGCTAATTTAAAATATTAGATAGAAAAATGAAATGGGGCATCACATTTCAGATCCTTACCACTGAAGTCGGCAGTAACGATGAGATCGTTGTTCTTGAGGAAGTTCCTCCTGTGCAGATGCGAGTGGGAAATGAATGTGCTCCAGCCAAAGTCTTGACTGCGGAAGCATTTACAGCTGTCATCCCACACTGCTCCGGATGTGGCTGTTGGTTTGTTCCAACGGGCATGAGTGTCTTGAGTGGACAAAAAAACAAGTATATTCGTGTTTAACACATGGATGTCGGGGACACATTGCCGAAAATGTACAGACTTGGTCAAAACTAACAAAATTGTCAGAAATGGTAAAAGACTTAATTCTGTAGCTAATGTCCTGCATGTGCTTGCAGCAGCCATAGACCAAAGTTAGCATTCATTTGAAGTTATTTTTCAGCCTACAGCAGATATTTGCCTTAAGTGATTCACTGTGCACTGTTCTCCAGGAATTAGTCGAAGCTGTCTATAGTTTCTTGATTGTGAGGCAGATTATTCACAATTGTCATATCCTTTCAAGGTTTTCTTGACTGGAAATAAACCTTTGTATGACCATAATTCACTGCAGAGTCAGGTGATGTGTTCATTTTTAATAAGTTTAATTAGAATTCGCAGGTGTATTTTGATCTTTGTAATTTAGGAAACCTTACCACTGAAGAGAATAATAGGACATCACTGTTGCAATACGTCCTACTACTTATTCAGTAACTGTAGAGTTCCAAATCTCCTCTGTCATTAACAAAAATTGTGCTCCAGGAGCTTCATGACACAGCTTTCTGTGGCTTCTATGGCCAAGCACTCCTGTAGGTGTAATGCATTGGTGGCCCTGTGTTTGTGTCCATATTAGGGGAAGCAGAAAATATCAAAATTATCTGAATGGTCCCTCACTTCCACCAGTTGCACTTTGTATGGATTAGCATGTTCATCTTTTTAGTAAACACTCAGGCTCTGACCTTTTCCTACCTGTGGTGAAGCTTCTTGTGGACGACATCCTTAATTTAACGTCTGGTTCCTGGTCCATGACAACAATGGTTGCCTGTCTGTTTTGGGCTGGCCACTCCATCACTGCATCATTTTCACCACTGCACAGGTGTAAGGTCATACCAACATAGTCTGGGTAGTCACTGTGTCTTCCATTTGGGTAAACACTGATACCAAATGAGTAGCCCTCTGGATTGTAGAAGCATATGCTTCTCAGCGCACTGCCAATGGGAACGGTGGCAAGAATACTGGTAAAGTTGTGGATTTGCCACACAGCACTTGGGCAAATGGTCTCAGTGAGAGTGATGTCATCAATTAAGATTGAGCCTGATGAGGCAGATGATCCTCTAATGCCTTGGAATAAATAGCGGAACTTCTTTGTAACCTTGAGAGTCACTTGAGCTATTTTCCAAGTATCATCCCCATCACCTGAGAGACAAAAAGCAGGTGCCAAACTATTCTAATTCATACTTTATCATGTATCTGAAAGACAAAATTTGCAATACAAAGCTCCTTTGGGGCATTTTAGTGCATAGTACCTATAATGGTGTGGATCTTCTCAACACTGTGCACAGTCCCTGTCCCATCATCAGTCCTGATCCATATTACTAATTTGTCCCCAGGTCCTCCAGTCATCTTGTAGAAGAACTGCAGGCACTGTTCGTCTCTTTTAGGGTAAAGGATACGTGACTCCAGCAAAGCACTTTTGCCAGCATCACCCAAAGATGTATCGAACTTCATGAAATAGCCAGAATCTAAAAAGACATTTTAAAGAGATAAAGGGCAACAATCACTTCTCTGGTTCACAGAGTAAAATTAACCATTACTGTTGGGTTTTTTCCTCTGTCAACATTTATGACTGGCAGTCTTTTTCATATGAAATTTGCTCATCACCTCTGCAGCGCCCTGCCAGGGTATGATCTGTATCCACTGGACTGCTCAGCGTCTGAACCCAGTTTGCATTGTCTTCCTCATTCTGGATCATTCCACAAATGTTGATCAGTTCAAAGGAACACTGGTCCAACAGAGTAAGTGTGTTGTCTGGAAAAGAAATACTAACAACAGTCGGCTACAGAGCTGAAGTTTAGTTGATGTAATGATGTGATAAAATCTGACATAAAGTCATTTTTTGCTGTGTCAGATAGGATTCTGACAAAGTCTATTCTGAATGAAAAAGTACAACTTCTAAAGTAAAATATCACTAATACTGGATGAAGAGTACTTGAAAGACAACTTTATAACCGCTTACAGAATGTCCACTAGCATCCAGTCTCTAACATTTAGACTGCAACGACAGGAAAGACTTACCACAGTCATACATGCGATTGAGTCTAGTGATGTCTACTTCACTCAAGTCCAACCGCTGGCCAATGACCTCATTAAAGTAGGGTATGGCGGTGGTGATTGTGGGGATGCTATTGTTCTTGTTGAAGGAGAATGGTCTGTAGTGCATGATCGACTCATAATCATAGGGTGTGTTCAGATCAGTGATGAAATCATCCTCATACTTATTGAAATTGTGCTCTTTTCCTGTGGCAAAAGCAACACTACCATTAATATGTGCAAGTTACATAATGAAACTATGACATTGACTCACAAAGAAAGAAGTAGAGCACATCATAGGTTTACTATACAAGCATAAGTGTCATTTTTCTCCTAACTGTATTTTATTATTTTACAATTGAATGGTGTCAATTTCCATTGTTACACCACCACAGCAAAGCGTCACGAATCCTGAAACTTTTTTAATGTCTTTACATAAAACATGCACAACTCTCAAACAATTTCAAATTTTTATCCAAGTCTTGGCAATTGAGACAAAAAGTGTTATGTAAGATGACACAATTCAAAAATGACTTGCATAACAACAATAATAATAATAATAAAGCGAAAATTTCAGAAGAAATTTTAAGTGTGCCTATGCCGCTGGTAATCAGTGTAGTTTGCCATTCATACAGCTACAGAGAGCAAAACTCAGCAGAGCAGCCATTCTCCACCATGAACTATGGTAAAAACAAACACCGCTCGCGCCTCACAGATGACAGCTTACAGTTTTGGGTAAAGATGAAGTTACTTTGTACAGCCCCGATTTGCAGACGCTGTGCACACAGGTTCATGAGCAGAAGTCCCATTGTACCACGGCAGACCCGACAATGTTTGCATGAACACGCTTTGAAGCATTATGTTATGGACCACTTTTCACACATGGTTGGTGTACCCACACAGCCAGCTGTAGCTTTTCAACTCACAGCCCGACACACACCCAAAAAACAGCCGAGAGAGCACAGACTACGCCAGAGAGGCGTGATTGCAGATGCCGCTCAGGTGGGTCCACCTCCCCTGCAGCGGCACTGCAGACCACGCCCCGCCACACACATCAATCACGTAAAATAAATATTTATGCACTTTTGCATTCACTTTTTGTTTTTTGTTATTTTTACACAGTGTTCTAAATGATGAACAATGGTCTACAGCCAATCTTGTGTATTATTATACAAACTTTGGTTGTAAGATTCAGATAACTATTTAATAAAAGCTAAATATTTTATATGAGAGTAAGAAAGAAAAGTATATCTTTGTGTCCACCTTTCTCTGTTAATGCCCTAGCTGCCCCCCCGTAAAAGCTTTGCTAGATCCGCCCCTGCACAGTTACCAGCTGTCAGCTACACAAAAAAGGAGCTTGGTCTTTGTCTCTCAGAAACAACTCATAACTTCCCTTCAACTCATTCATGTCACCTAAAGTGTAAACCTGTTTCTCCATCACCAGTTCAGCTCTGATGATTCAGTAAGGACATCTCCTGATTTCATCTTCATGCTCCAGCAAACATCAGCTGATACTAGAAATTAAAATCAAAAGAATTCTAACAACAGCTGATCAAGCTTAAACGTGCTGCTGTTGTTTAGCGCGATAAATAAGAGCGAACAGCCGATCATTGATCAGTTTCATGATTGACGTTTCAACACACAAGAGAATGACAGGGGAGGCTTCGTAACGACAGAATAAATCATAATGTTTTCTCTGAATGTGGGGCGATTCCATTTGTATGCGGCACGGCAACTCTATGAACTAACCCTAATGAATAAAATAAAGTCCAACGTCAGTAACTTAGTGCGCACACAGCTGTATATAAACTCCCGTGGCAGTACGATTGTAAAAGGTCAACGAAAATAAATTACACCTAAACTCGGTTTATATCTGACCCAAATAGAGTGCAGTTCATAACTTCTTACCTGAAATTCAGTTCACCTCACGCTCCTGCCTTCGGTTTCCAGCATCATCGGCCCATATAAGCGAAAAATAAGTCCAGCTAAAACACATACTGTCGGCGAGCGACCGGTGCTGACACGAGTTTCACCCGCCTCAATATAAGCCAAGCCTGGGTGCTTTTTCACGAAGGGTCGCTAGCGGCGCTAGCTAACTATGCTAGCGGCGCTAGCTAGCTGGCTATCAGCAACACGTAAGAGAACTGCTGCTAAATAAACTACACCTAAACTCGGTTTATATCTGACCCAAATAGAGTGCAGGTCATAACTTCTTACCTGAAATTCAGTTCACCTCACGCTCCTGCCTTCGCTTTCCTGATCCACGATTGACCTCCGCGTTAGCAAACACCGGTCGATCGGCGGTAGCCTCACCGCCTTTTATGTCTCGTTCATGGCATGTCCTTTCTGTCACACACGGTGGATAGCTGCCCTCTGTTGTAGCTCCACCACCAAACAACTCAGTTATTTTTTCCACATCGACATCAGCTGATACTAGAAATTAGAAGCAAATGAATTCTAACAACAGCTGATCAAGCTTAAACGCGATGCAGCTGTTGTTTAGGCGATAAACAAACAAGAGCGAAAAAGCCGATCATTGATCAGTTTCATGATTGAAGTTGCAACAGGCAGAGAATGACAGGGGAGGCTTCGTAACGACAGAATAAATCGTAATATTTTCTCTGAATGTGGCACGATTCCGTTTGTACGGCAACTCTGACGAACCCCTTATGAATAAAATAAAGTCCAACGTCAGTAACTTAGCGCGCACACAGCTGTATACAAACTCCCGTCGTGCTAGCTAGCACGCAGTACGATTGTAAAAAGTCAGCACAATGAAAACAAACTACACCTAAACTCGGTTTATATCTGACCCAATAGAGTGCAGTTCATAACTTCTTACCTGAAATTCAGTTCACCTCACGCTCCTGCCTTCGGTTTCCAGCATCATTGGCCCATATAAACGAAAAATAAGTCCAGCTAAAACACATACTGTCGGCGAGCGACCGGTGCTGACACGAGTTTCACCCGCCTCAATATAAGCCAAGCCTGGGTGCTTTTTCACGAAGGGTCGCTAGCGGCGCGAGCTAACTATGCTAGGCTATAGTTAGCTAGCGGCTATCAGCAACACATAAGAGAACTGCTGCTAAATAAACTACACCTAAACTCGGTTTATATCTGACCCAAATAGAGTGCAGGTCATAACTTCTTACCTGAAATTCAGTTCACCTCACGCTCCTGCCTTCTCTTTCCCTGATCCACGATTGACCTCCGCGTTAGCAAACACCGGTCGATCGGCGGTCGCGGCATGTCCTTTCTGTCATACACGGTGGATAGCTGCCCACTGTTGTAGCTCCGCATTATAGCACCACCAAACAACTCAGTTATTTTTTTCCACATCCAGCTATAACTCCGATTCTGTGCGAGCATTTGCGAGAGACGGGGAGGTGAAAGGAGAGAGAGTCCCTCGCTGTGCATTTGCAGCCAAGTGCGGCAGCTGGCTAGGTAGCCGGCTAGCTGTCAGGCAGGACCGAGGTCGTCAGAGCACTGTCGCTAATATGATAAAACAAGCAGATATTTGAAGTTTACACACCTACATTCTCGCCTGAAAATATCTTAAAAGTTGATTTTGTGACCTAGAAACACTAATAAAAGACATATAAAACGGAAGTGGTGGCGCCATTATTTAACTCGGCAGAGGTGTGCTATGAATTGTGGGATATGGAGTTTTCCACCAAGCATAGGAGCCATTGTGTTTACCGTAACTATTCAATGGTTCGCGCAACCTTAAAACCTCAATGGTTCCTGAAAGCAGCGAGGCTGTGCGCGCCATTGATATTGTCATCATTACGGTATCCAAATAAGGGTCGACAGGCTGTACCACTCCCGGCATACCACTAGAGAGAGCCAACACACCACAAATGAAGTTTGAAATTTGTTTCAATGGGACCAAAAGATGGCGCCAACACACCACAAATGAAGTCTGTTTATTTGGCGCCAAAAGATGAATTGGCCTAAATTTGCACTAAAATATTAATATTTAAAAAACTATAAAAGTCATGAACACCAAAAGTCATGACATAATAGTCCAGCTCCAGCCGCACAAAATGATCTAACATATGTAACCCTAATGTCAAAACTGTTCGGCAGAGGAGCGCGGGAAAATTTTCACTAAAATATTAATATTTAAAAACTATAAAATTCATAAAGACCAAAAGTCATAGCACACCATTCCAGATCCGGCCGCACAAAATGAGGTAACATATATGAAGCTTGTCTCAAAACTGCGGGCGAGATTAAGCTGCAAAATTTCAGGCGAAACTGGAGAATAATAATAACTAGAAAAATTTGCATTTCCTGCGAAAATGCTGTGTGGATGCCTTAACGCTGAAGCTGTCTGCTGAAAATGACTGAAAAAGATGAAAAGCTGCAAAAATTGTATGGCAGTAAAGAAACTGAAAAATTCTGCTAAATACACGTGAGAAAACAGAAACTTTTGCTGAAAAGAGGTGGAAAGGCAATGATTCTGCTTAAAAGGTGTAAAGAAGTTCAAATTTGTACTGAAAAGAGGAGAGGTGAAAAGGTTTCTTCTGAAATGAGGAGAAGATACTGAGATTTGTACTGATAAAAATGACTGAAAAAGATGAAAAGCTGCAAAAATTGTATGGCAGTAAAGAAACTGAAAAATTCTTCTAAATACACGTGAAAAAACAGAAACTTTTGCTGAAAAGAGGTGGAAAGGCAATGATTCTGCTTAAAAGGTGTAAAGAAGTTCAAATTTGTACTGAAAAGAGGAGAGGTGAAAAGGTTTCTTCTGAAATGAGTAGAAGATACTGAGATTTGTACTGATAAGAGGTGAAAGGCTGAAAATTCTGCTTAAAATAGGTGAATCAGCAGAATTTCTACTGAAAAGAGGTAAAGAAGTAGTTGCACTGAAAAAAGGTGAATCAGCAGAATGTCTGCTGAAAAAGAGATTTCTGTTGAAAACACCTGAAAAATCTGGGATTTGTGCTGAAAAGGGGTGAAAAAACTCACAATTCTGCTGAAACGGGGTGAAGAAGAGGTGTTTGGCTGTTGAGAAGAGTTAAATAAGTTGAACTGACAAATGTGATGATATGGCACAAATACTATGATTGGGTACAAATACTATAATTTGGCACAAGTACTATGATTTAGTACAAATACTATGATTTGGCAAAAATAGTATGACTTGGCAATAATACTGAATTTTAGCACAACTACTGAGATTTGATTGAAATACTATGATTTAGAAAAGATGTTATAACTTTGTACAAATACACTGTTTTGGCACAAATAATATGATTTGGTTCAGATGCTATGATTTGAAACAAATACTATGATTTGGGAGAAATACTATTATTTAGTTGAAATACTATGATTTTCCAGAAATACTATGCCTTAGTAGTAATACTATAACATAACAGATATATGATGATTTTGCAGACATTCTGGTTTTACACAAATACTATAATGTGGCAGAAATACTATGTTTTAGCACAAATACTATGATTTGCTATAAATACTATGATTTGGCACATATACTGTATTCAGCAGATATACTATAACAAAATAGAGAGTCTACGACTTAGTAATAATACTATAACATAATAGATATACTATGATTTTGCAGACAGTCTATGTTTTTGCACAACTAGCACAATGTGGCAGAAATACTATGATTTGGCACAAGTACTATGATTTAGTAGAAATTCTCTTTTGGCACAAATACTATGTTTCAGTACAAATACTATGATTTGGCAATAATACTGCGTTTCAGCACAGCTACTGAGATTTGACTGAAATGCTATGATTTAAAAGAAATACTATGATTTCGTACAAATACTATGTTTTGGTTCGAATACTATGATTTGCAAAAAATAGTATGATTTGCACAAGTACCATGATTTAGGACAAATACTAAGAATTGGCAGAAATACTATGCCTTAGTAGTAATACTATAACATAACAGATATACTGTGGTTTAGCAGACATAGTATGTTTTTGAACAAATACTGCGATTTTGCTTAAATACTATGAAATTGCAGTAATACTATGATTTTGAAGGAATACTATATATAGGTAGAAATACTATGCCTTAGTAGTAATACTATAACATAACAGATATACTGTGATTTTGCAGACATAGAATTTTTTTGCACAAATACTACGATTTTGCTCAAATACTATGAAATTGCAGTAATACTATGATTTTGAAGGAATACTATGATTAGGTAGAAATACTATGCCTTAGTAGTAATACTATAACATAACACACATACTGTGATTTAACAGACAATTTGTTTTTGCAAAAATAATACGATGTCGCTCAAATACTATAAAATTGCAGTGATACTTTGATTTTGAAGGAATACTATGATTTGGTAGAAATACTATGCCTTAGTAGTAATACAATAACATAACAGATATACTGTGGTTTAGCAGACATAGTATGTTTTTGCACAAATACTGCGATTTTGCTTAAATACTATGAAATTGCAGTAATACTATGATTTTGAAGGAATACTATGATGTGGTAGAAATACTATGCCTTAGTAGTAATACTATAACATAACAGTTATACTGATTTTGCAGACACAGCATGTTTTTGCACAAATACTACGATTTTGCTCAAATACTATGAAACTACAGTAACACTATCATGTTGAAGGAATACTTTGATTTGGTAGAAATACTATGCCTTAGTAGTAATACTATAATATAACAGATATACTGTGATTTTGCAGACATAGTATGTGTTTGCACAAATACTACGATTTTGCTCAAATACTATGAAATTGCAGTAATACTATGATTTTGAAGGAATACTTTGATTTGTTAGAAATACTATGCCTTAGTAGTAATACTATAACATAACAGATATACTGTGATTTAGCAGACATAGTATGTTTTGCACAAATACTACAATTTGGCAAGAAATACTATGTTTGGGCACAAATACTATGATTTGCTATAAATACTATGATTTGGCACATATACTATAATCAGCAGATATACTATAACATAACAGAAATTCTACGACTTAGTAGTAATACTATAACATAACAGAAATTTTAATTGGGCACAAATACCATGATTTGACAAAAAAATACCATGATTTGGCACAAATACAATGATTTGGCAGAAATACTATGATTGGGTACAAATACTATGATTTGGCACAAGTACTATGACTTAGTACAAATACTATGATTTGGCACAAATACTATGATTTAGCAGAAATACTATGTTTTAACATAAATAATATCTTTTGACAGAAATTTCTGCTAAAAGGTGCTATTTCTGCTTTTTAGCAGAAATACTGTAATTTTGCACAAATACTATGATTTGGGATAAATACTATGATTTGGCAGATGTACTATATTCAGCACATATACTATAACATAACAGAAATACCTCCACCTACTAGTAATAGTATAACATATCAGAAATGTCATGATTTGACACAAAAACCATGATTTGGCACAAATACCATGATTTGGCAAAAATACTATGATTACCCAGAATTACTATGATTGAGCAGAAGTACTAAGATGTAGTAGAAGTACTTTGATTTAGCACAAATACTATTATGGAGGAGTAATACTTTAACATGGGAGAAATATTGATACACACACACACACACAGAGCCTAAAGGGAACAGTGGCTGTTAAGAGTCTGGGCTTGGTATATCTAGGTCAGTTAAATTGGCTGCACCTGCTGTAATCAGCCCTTACACACACAGACACAGAGAGAAGTATGAGTCTTCTTCAGTGTATTTCTCACATTCAGGACTCCCCTCGAACAAATGGCCATAATTTCCTAACCGTAGGGGCTAGAATGCTCATTCTGACACCGTTTTGTTCAGAAGAGATGGGGAATCTGCAGGTCTTCATAATTCAGAGATAAACTATAAATTATTGAAGATATATGACTTGTAATACACTGTAACTGAGTAGAGGCAAAGCAAAACTGCCTTGACTTGCCCTCAAACAACGTTTTGTAACTCTAAATCTATATGGAGCATCAAAATCATTCTTTCACCGTAAAAACAGCAGGCTTTGGTGAACAGTCATGGAAATTTTCAGGTCTCTGTGGAAATCCATCAAAAAGATATGACGAGAGAAAAAGTGCCGCATTTCCAGAGTTTGAAATCTGAACAGATCTGAGCGAATGACGAATTTCCTACCCTCAAACAAGTGTAACTCATCTCAGAACGGTAATAGGTGAGAAAAACTTCTTGAATTGTGAGCATCAGGGTGTCTGAAGATATATTTGCACAAGCCTCATGTCTCAACTTTGTTTCGTTAAGGAGATATGACGATTTGAAAATGCCTCTCATTAGAGAATTCCAGCGCTGATTTTGAAGAAACTCTCCATTGAGTTTCTATGGAGAGTTTTCAGACTTTGTGTTACTCTGAGGAGATTTGCAAAACATCTATAAGTCCCACAACAATGATAGTGACATTTTCTGAAAGCCAGCAAAAATACCTACGTTTTGATGTATAATTTGTGGGGTTGAGTGGAAATTGAGCGAGTAGCATGAAGTTGTTCAGACAAGTGGTGAAAATTCAGAAAGTTTCACTGTCCACTCTGAGTTAATTGCATAGCAACCATAACAACGCATGTATTTTCTGAAAAATCACAATTTTGCAACTGAAAACTTAAAGAGATAAGATTTAAACGGTAGAAGGTCTGAAAAAGCTGAATCAGACAGGAATAGCCCAATAATCTGAGAACATTTTAAAGTTTGAATGGAGTTTCTGGGTGAAAGTATGACAAAGTAGTTAAGTTTCAAAAACAAGCAAGTTTTAGCAGAATTTCTGAAGATTTCCATTCATTTCAATGGGACAAATTAAAGGAAAAAAGTGTAATATTTTAAAAAGTATAATAGTAATAAACACCAAAAGTCATAGCCTACGTCAGCAGAAAGAGCAGAACAGTATAGAGTTTGAGCGGTGAAAATCGGCTGAAAACTGAAGCAGTAGTTAAGCGGCAAAAAGCGTCGGAAGCAACCAGAATAAAGTATAATAAAGAACTAGAAAATTTGCATTTCCTGCGAAAATGTGTGGATGCCTTAACGCTGAAGCTGTCTGCTGAAAAGCTGAAAAAGATGAAAAGTTGCAAAAGTTGTATGGTGGTGAAGAAACTGAAAATTCCGCTGAAAACAAGTGAAGAAGGAGAGATTTTTGCTTAAAAGTGGTGAAAAGCAAAAATTCTACTGCAAAGGGGTAAAGACGGCGAAATTTTGCTAAAAAGTGGTGAAAGAAACCCCTTATGTTGCCATGAGCAGGATTCGAACCCGGTCCTCCTGGTCTCAAGGCAGCTACTCATCTCACTGAGCCAAACTCATTCTCCCAATGAAGAGGTGGAGAGACTGACACTTTTGCTGAAATGAGCAGAAGCTGCTGAGAATTGTGCTGATAAGAGGAGAAAAGGCTGAAAATTTTGCAGAAAAGAGGTGAATCAGCAGAATTTCTGCAGAAAAGAGGTAAAGAAGCAGAAAGTTGCACTGAAAAGAGATGAATCAGCAGAATTTCTGCTCAAAAGTGTTTTTTCTGAAAACAGCTGAGATTTGTGCTAATAAGAGGTGAAAAGGCTGAAAATTTTGCAGAAGAGGTGAATAAGCAGAATTTTCAGCAGAATTCTACCGAAAAAGATGTTTTGCTGAAAATACCTGAAAAAGCAGGGACTTGTGCTGAAAAGTGGTGAAAAAAAAATATTGCCGTGAGCAGGATTTGAACCTGGCCCTCCTGGTCTCAAGGCAGCCACTCATCTCACTGAGCCAAACTCACTCTTGCAAAGAATAGGTGGAGAGACTCATAATTCTGCTGAAATGAGCAGAAGCTGCTCAAACTTTTGCAGAAAAGAGGTGAATCAGCAGAATTTCTGCTGAAAAGAGGTAAAACAACCTGTTTCTGCTCAAATTCACCAATCAGAGGTACTGCCTCTGTCTGCTTCATCAGGTGGGTACTTGTATGTATTTCTGCCATGGAGCATTAACAAGAATCTGAGGTCCATATTAGAAAAGCTGCTAAAATCATAAAACGTGCTGAAAAGAGATGAATCAGCAGAATTTCTGCTCAAAAGAGTTTTTTTTCTGAAAACAGCTGAGATTTGTGCTGATAAGAGGTGAAAAGGCTGAACATTTTGCAGAAAAGAGGTGAATCAGCAGAATTTCTGCAGAAAAGAGCTAAAGAAGCAATAAGTTGCGCTGAAAAGAGATGAATCAGCAGAGTTTCTGCTGAAAAGAGTTTTGTTTTTCTGAAAACAGCCAAAAAAGCTGGAATTTGTGCTGAAAAGGGGTGAAAAAAATGAAAATTTTGCCTACAGGGGTGAAGAAGCTAAAGTATACCAAATCAAAGTATTTGTGCCAAAACATAGTGTTTCTGCCATATTGTGGTACTACTACATTACAACATGAATACGGATTAAAGATGAAAGAAACTGGCAACAAATTCCTCCACTACAAACCAGTCTGATACCACTTCTTTGCAGTGTTCACGTTTACTAAGGCACTACCCAAAAGGCGCCACAAGAGGGCACTCCAACACAAGAGATGACCTAGGTACACTGATGCACTTAGTAACAGTCAGCCTCCTACTTAGCCATTACGTAATACAGCGATATTACAGTGTACAAATTCACATAAATTTGCAGGGGGAAAAAAACAAAGCAGGAACAAGCCCAAAACAATAAAATAACTGGGCTACCATAGCTATTGCTAACTAGCACATATGCTAAAGGTAACTAAAACCAATACCAACCAATGTTTTTGCAGAAACACTGTAATTTCACTCAAATACTATGAAATAGCAGTAATACTATGATTTGGCAGAAATACTATGTCTTTGCAGAAACACTGTAATTTCACTAAAATAATATGAAATAGCAGTAATACTATGATTTGGTAGAAATACTATGTTTCAGTACAAATACTATGACAAAGCAGAAATACTATGACTTAGAACTAATACTATAACAAAAGGGATTCCTCAAAATACTATGAAATTGCAGTAATTCTATGATTTGGCAGAAATACTGCACTTTTACAAATACAATGCTTTGGTACAAATACTATATTTTGATTTCAATACTATGATTTGGCACGAGTAGTATGATTTAGTACAAATACTACGAATTGGCAGAAATACTGTGACTTAGTAGTAATACTATAACATAACAGATATACTATGATTTTGCAGACAGTCTATGTTTTTGCACAACTAGCACAATATGGCAGAAATACTATGATTTGGCACAAGTACTATGATTTAGTACAAATACTCTTATTAGCACAAATACTATGTTTCAGTACAAATACTACGATTTGGCAATAATACTGGGTTTTAGCACAACTACTGAGATTTGGGTGAAATACTATGATTTAGAAGAAATACTATGACTTCGTACAAATACAATGTTTTGGTTCAAATAATATGATTTGCAAAAATACTATGATTTGGCACAAGTACCATGATTTAGTACAAATACTACAGTTTCGCTCAAATACTATGGAATTGCAGTAATACTATGATTTGGAATACTATGATTTGGTAGGAATACTATGCCTTAGTAGTAATACTATAACATAACAGATATACTATGATTTTGCAGAAATTCTATGTTTTGCACAAATACTACAATTTGGCAGAAATACTATGTTTGGGCAGTAATACTATGATTTGCTATAAATACTATGATTTGGCACATATACTATAATCAGCAGATATACTATAACATAACAGAAATTCTACGACTTAGTAGTAACACTATAATATAACAGAAATTTTAACTGGACACAAATAACATGATTTGCCCCAAAACCATGATTTGGCAAAAAAATACCATGATTTGGCACAAATACGATGATATTGCAGAAATACTATGATTGGGTACAAATACTATGATTTGGCACAAGCACTATGAATAAGTACAAATACTATGATTTGGCAGAAATACTATGATTTAGCAGAAATACTATGTTTTAACATAAATAATATCTTTTGACAGAAATTTCTGCTAAAGGTACTATTTCTGCTTTTAGCAGAAATACTGTAATTTTGCATAACCACTATGATTTGGGATAAATACTATGATTTGGCAGATACACTATATTCAGCAAATATACTATAACATAACAGACATTCCTCCACTTAGTAGTAATCTCATAACATAAAATAAATATTATGGTTCTGCCCCAAAACCATGATTTGGCACAAATACCATGATTTTTCAAAAATACTATGATTTAGCAGAAATACTATGATTGAGCAGAAGTACTAAGATGTAGTAGAAGCACTTTGATTTAGCACAAATACTATTATGGAGGAGTAATACTTTAACATGGGAGAAATATTGATATATACACACACACATACACAGAGAGCAAAGTGTACAGGGGCTGTTAAGAGTCTGGGCTTGGTATATCTAGGTCAGCTAAATTGGCTGCACCTGCTGTAATCAGCACTTACACACACAGACACAGAGAGAAGTATGAGTCTTCTTCAGTGTATTTCTCACATTCAGGACTCCCCTCGAACAAATGGCCATAATTTGCTAACCGTAGGAGATAGAACGGTCATTCTGACACCGTTTTGTTCAGAAGAGATGGGGGAATCTGGAGGTCTTCATAATTCAGAGATAAAATATAAATTATTAAAGATATATGACTTGTAATACACTGTAACTGAGTAGAGGCAAAGCAAAACTGCCTTGACTTGCCCTCAAACAACGTTTTCTAACTCTAAATCTATATGGAGCATCAAAATCATTCTGTCACCGTAAGAAACAGCAGGCTTTGGTGAACAGTCATGGAAATTTTCAGGTCTCTGTTTAAATCCATCAAACAGATATGACGAGAGAAAAAAGTGCCTCATTTCCAGAGTTTGAAATCTGAAGAAATCTGAGCGAGGGACAAATTTCCTGTCCTCAAACAAGTGTAATTCATGGCCAAACGGTAATAGGTGAGGAAAAAATTCTTGAATTGTGAGCATCAGGGATGCCTGAAGATATATTGGCACAAGCGTCATGTCTCAACTTTGTTTCGTTAAGGAGATATGACGATTTGAAAATGCCTCTCATTAGAGAATTCAAGCGCTGATTTTGAAGAAACTCTCCATTGACTTTCTATGGAGAGTTTTGAGACTTTATGTTACTCTGAGGAGATTTGCAAAAAGTCTATAAGTCCCACAACAATGATAGTGACATTTTCTGAAAGCCAGCAAAAATACCTACGTTTTGATGTATAATTTGTGGGGGTTGAGTGGAAATTGAGCGAGTAGCAAGAAGTTGTTCAGACATGAAGAGAAAATTCAGAAAGGACGAGTGCACACTCTGAGTTAATTGCATAGCAACCATAACAACGCATGTATTTTCTGAAAAATCACAATTTTGCAACTGAAAACTTAAAGAGGTATAAAATTAAAACGGTAGAAGATCTGAAAAAGCTGAATCATTCAGGAATAGCCCAATAGTCTGAGAACATTTTAAAGTTTGAATGGAGTTTCTAGGTGAAAGTATGACAAAGTAGTTAAGTTTCAAAAACAAGCAAGTTTTAGCAGAATTGTGGAAGTTTTCCATTCATTTCAATGGGACAAATTAAAGGAAAAAAGTGTAATATTTTAAAAAGTATAATAGTAATAAACACCAAAAGTCATAGCAAACATTAGCAGAAAGAGCAGAACAGTATAGAGTTTGAACGGAGAAAATCGGCTGAAAACTGAGGCAGTAGATAGACGGCAAAAAACGTACGGAATCAACTTGAAGAATAACTAGAAAAATTTGCATTTCCTGCGAAAATGCTGTGTGGATGCCGGAACGCTTAAGCTGTCTGCTGAAAATGACTGAAAAAGATGAAAAGCTGCAAAAATTGTATGGCAGTAAAGAAACTGAAAAATTATGCTGAAAACTAGTGAAAAAACAGAAACTTTTGCTGAAAAGAGGTGAAAAGGCAAAAATTCTGCTTCAAAGGGGTACAGAAGTTCATTTGTACTGAAAAGAGGAGAGGTGAAAAGGTTTCCTCTGAAATGAGCAGAAGATACTGAGATTTGTATTGATAAGAGGTGAAAGGCTGAAAATTCTGCTTAAAATAGGTGAATCAGCAGAATTTCTACTGAAAAGAGGTAAAGAAGTAGAACGCGTTGCACTGAAAACAGGTGAATCAGCAGAATGTCTGCTAAAAAGAGATTTCTGTTGAAAACACCTGAAAAAGCTGGAATTTGTGCTGAAAAGGGGTGAAAAAACTCACAATTCTGCTGAAACGGGTGAAGAAGAGGTGTTGGGCTGTTGAGAAGAGTTAAATAAGTTGAACTGATATGTTTGGGTACAAATACTATGATTTGACAATAATACTGCGTTTAGCACAACTCCTGAGATTTGATTGAAATACTATGATTTAGAAGAAATATTATGACTTTGTAGAAATACAATATTTTGGCACAAATACTATGATTTGGCAGAAATACTATTATTTATTGGAAATACTATGATTTACCAGAAGTACAATGTTTCTGCAAAAATAGTATAATTTTGAAGACATCACAGATATATGATGATTTTGCAGACATTCTGGTTTTACACAAATACTATAATGTGGCAGAAATACTATGATTTGCTATAAATACTATGATTTGGCACATATACTGTATTCAGCAGATATACTATAACAAAATAGAGAGTCTACGACTTAGTAATAATACTATAACATAATAGATATACTATGATTTTGCAGACAGTCTATGTTTTTGCACAACTAGCACAATGTGGCAGAAATACTATGATTTGGCACAAGTACTATGATTTATTAGAAATACTCTTTTGGCACAAATACTATGTTTCAGTACAAATACTATGATTTGGCAATAATACTGCGTTTCAGCACAACTACTGAGATTTGATTGAAATACTATGATTTAGAAGAAATACTATGATTTCGTACAAATACTATGTTTTGGTTCGAATACTATGATTTGCAAAAATAGTATGATTTGCACAAGTACCATGATTTAGTACAAATACTACGAATTGGCAGAAATACTGTGACTTAGTAGTAGTAACACTTTAACATAACAGATATACTGTGATTTTGCAGACATAGTATGTTTTGCACAAATACTACGACTTTGCTCAAATACTATGAAATTGCAGTAATACTATGATTTTGAAGGAATACTATGATGTGGTAGAAATACTATGCCTTAGTAGTAATACTATAACATAACAGGTATACTGATTTTGCAGAAACAGTATGTTTTTGCACAAATACTACGATTTTGCTCAAATACTATGAAACTGCAGTAATACTATCATGTTGAAGGAATACTATGATTTGGTAGAAATACTATGCCTTAGTAGTAATACTATAACATAACAGATATACTGTGATTTTGCAGACATAGTATGTTTTTGCACAAATACTACGATTTTGCTCAAATACTATGAAATTGCAGTAATACTATGATTTTGAAGGAATACTATGATGTGGTAGAAATACTATGCCTTAGTAGTAATACTATAACATAAAAGATATACTGTGATTTTGCAGACATAGTATGTTTTGGCACAAATACTACGATTTTGCTCAAATACTATGAAACTGCAGTAATACTATCATGTTGAAGGAATACTATGATGTGGTAGAAATACTATGCCTTAGTAGTAATACTATAATATAACAGATATACTGTGATTCTGCAGACATAGTATGTTTTTGCACAAATACTACGACTTTGCTCAAATACTATGAAATTGCAGTAATACTATGATTTTGAAGGAATACTATGATGTGGTAGAAATACTATGCCTTAGTAGTAATACTATAACATAACAGTTATACTGATTTTGCAGACACAGTATGTTTTTGCACAAATACTACGATTTTGCTCAAATACTATGAAACTACAGTAACACTATCATGTTGAAGGAATACTATGATGTGGTAGAAATACTATGCCTTAGTAGTAATACTATAACATAAAAGATATACTGTGATTTTGCAGACATAGTATGTTTTTGCACAAATACTACGACTTTGCTCAAATACTATGAAATTGCAGTAATACTATGAGTTTGAAGGAATACTATGATGTGGTAGAAATACTATGCCTTAGTAGTAATACTATAACATAACAGTTATACTGATTTTGCAGACACAGTATGTTTTTGCACAAATACTACGATTTTGCTCAAATACTATGAAACTACAGTAACACTATCATGTTGAAGGAATACTATGATGTGGTAGAAATACTATGCCTTAGTAGTAATACTATAACATAAAAGATATACTGTGATTTTGCAGACATAGTATGTTTTGGCACAAATACTACGATTTTGCTCAAATACTATGAAACTGCAGTAATACTATCATGTTGAAGGAATACTATGATGTGGTAGAAATACTATGCCTTAGTAGTAATACTATAATATAACAGATATACTGTGAGTCTGCAGACATAGTATGTTTTTGCACAAATACTACGACTTTGCTCAAATACTATGAAATTGCAGTAATACTAAGATTTTGAAGGAATACTATGATGTGGTAGAAATACTATGCCTTAGTAGTAATACTATAACATAAAAGATATACTGTGATTTTGCAGACATAGTATGTTTTGGCACAAATACTACGATTTTGCTCAAATACTATGAAACTGCAGTAATACTATCATGTTGAAGGAATACTATGATGTGGTAGAAATACTATGCCTTAGTAGTAATACTATAATATAACAGATATACTGTGATTCTGCAGACATAGTATGTTTTTGCACAAATACTACGACTTTGCTCAAATACTATGAAATTGCAGTAACACTATCATGTTGAAGGAATACTATGATTTGGTAGAAATACTATGCCTTAGTAGTAATACTATAATATAACAGATATACTGTGATTTTGCAGACATAGTATGTTTTGCACAAATACTACAATTTTGCTCAAATACTATGAAATTGCAGTAATACTATGATTTTGAAGGAATACTATGATGTGGTAGAAATACTATGCCTTAGTAGTAATACTATAACATAACAGATATACTGTGATTCTGCAGACATAGTATGTTTTAGCACAAATACTGCGACTTCTGCCATGGAGTGTTAACAAGAATCTGAGGTCCATATTAGAAAAGCTCAGAAAATCATAAAACTTTGCAGAATTGTAATAAATTAGCAATATAAATTACAGGTCTGTGTATAAATTTAGTGAAAAAAAAAAAAGTTGAACAAAGTGGGATTTAACCCACGACCTTTGACCTGCAGACCAGCGTCATTACCAATTCGCCACCTGGAACGGGGCTGGCGGCTGGAAAAAAAGATTGATGAGCAGTCAGAAATAGATGGCGGTGAGGGGCTTAAATCGCGTTTTTGTAGTTACAAAACGTCGTGCAACTCAAAAACTAGGTGGGATAGAAGCACAAGTCTTGTACTGGGCAAATCAGCTGACTTTGGTGAACTTTGACTGCGATTTTCATTGCTCTTTGTATCTCCGTCGTGGAGATATGACGAGAAGAAGAAATTTTCATTTTCAGAGTTTGAAAACTGAGAGGAGGACAGATTTCCAACCCTCAAACAGACATAATTTATGGCTCAACAGTAAGATGACAGTAAAACTGCTCACACCGTGAGTGTCAGCAGTGCCGAAGATAAATTGGCAGCATGCAGATGAATCTTACAAAGAAGCTCTGAGTGAGATGTTGAGCTTGTATTTCTACCCCAAGCTGGTAGGGTGTGCTCTTTATTAAACACTTGCTTGTGCCACAATGTGCTTCAAGGGTCAATAAAAGCATAACAGAACTCACTTATGGTACTGCATTCTTCCTATAAAACAATAACTGTCAGTGACTTTGTACCGTAGTATAAACACAGCATTCAAGACAACAGTTAAAAGTAACGTAACCATAAACAATGAAACAAGAACATCTAAACAGCAGCACATGTCCCAAGGCATGATGGGAGAGAACTAGCTGTTCCACCAACACGCCACATTATTTACTGAATTATGATTTGGCAGAAACACTGGGACTTGGTATAAGTAGTATGATTTCATGAAATACTTTGACTTAGCAGAAATTCTATAATCTAGCAAAAACCACTTCAGCATAGCAGAAATTCTATGATTGAGCAGAATTACTAGGATTTAGCACAAACACTATGATTTGGCTCAAAACCTTTATTTTGCAGTTATATTGTGATTTGGCAGAAATACTGTGCTTTGGAACAAATACCAAGATTTGGCAGAAATACTATGAGCAGTAATAATATGACATAGCAGAAATACTGTTATTTTGTGGAAATACTATGCTTTGGCACAAATACCATGATTTGGCCAAAATACTATGATTTAGCAGAAATACTATGATTGAGCAGAAGTACTAAGATGTAGTAGAAGTACTTTGATTCAACAGAAATACTATTATGGAGGAGTAATACTTTAACATGGGAGAAATATTGATACAGATACACAAACATACACATACACAGAGCCTAAAGGGAACAGTGGCTGTTAAGAGTCTGGGCTTGGTATATCTAGGTCAGTTAAATTGCTGCACCTGCTGTAATCAGCCCTTACACACACAGACACAGAGAGAGGTATAAGTTTTCTGCAGTGTATTTCTCACATTCAGGATTCCCCTCGAACAAATGGCCATAATTTCCTAACCGTAGGGGCTAGAACGCTCATTCTGACACCGTTTTGTTCAGAAGAGATGGGGAATCTGCAGGTCTTCATAAATCAGAGATAAAATATAAATTATTAAAGATATATGACTTGCAATACACTGTAACTGAGCAGAGGCAAAGCAAAACTGCCTTGACTTGCCCTCAAACAATGTTTTGTAACTCTAAATCTATATGGAGCATCAAAATCATTCTTTCACCGTAAGAGACAGCAGGCTTTGGTGAACAGTCATGGGAATTTTCAGGTCTCTGTGGAAATCCATCAAAAGATATGATGAGAGAAAAAAAAAGTGCCTCATTTCCAGAGTTTGAAATCTGAAGAAATCTGAGCGAGGGACAAATTTCCTATCCTCAAACAAGTGTAATTCTGGCCAAACGGTAATAGGTGAGGAAAAAATTATTGAACTGTGAGCATCAGGGATGTCTGAAGATATATTGGCACAAGCCTCATGTCTCAACTCTGTTTTGTTAAGGAGATATGACGATTTGAAAATGCCTCTCATTAGAGAATTCCAGCGGTGATTTTGAACAAACTCTCCATTGACTTTGTATGGAGACTTTTCCGACCTTGTGTTGGTCTGAGGAGATTTGCCAAAATTCTATAAATCCCACAACAATGATAGTGACATTTTCTGAAAGCCAGCAAAAATACCTACGTTTTGATGTATAATTTGTGGGAGTTGAGTGGAAATTGAACGAGTAGCAAGAAGTTGTTCAGATATGAAGAGAAAATTCAGAATGGACGAGTGTACACTCTGAGTTAATTGCATAGCAACCATAACAACGCATGTATTTTCTGAAAAATCACAATTTTGCAACTGAAAACTTAAAAGGTATAAGATTAAAACGGTAGAAGATCTGAAAAAGCTGAATCAGACAGGAATAGCCCAATAATCTGAGAACATTTTAAAGTTTGAATGGAGTTTCTAGGTGAAAGTATGACAAAGTAGTTAAGTTTCAAAGACAAGCAAGTTTTAGCAGAATTGTGGAAGTTTCCCATTCATTTCAATGGGACAAATTAAAGGAAAAAAGTGTAATATTTTAAAAAGTATAACAGTAATAAACACCAAAAGTCATTGCCGGAAAGAGCAGAAAGAGCAGAACAGTATAGAGTTTGAACTGAGAAAATCGGCTGAAAACTGTGGAAGTAGTTAAGTGCCAAAAAGTGTACGGAAGCAACTAGAAGAATAATAAAGAACTAGAAAAATTTGCATTTCCTGCGAAAATGCTGTGTGGATGCCTTAATGCTGAAGCTGTCTGTTCAAAAACTGAAAAAGATGAAAAGTTGCAAAAAGTTGTATGGTGGTGAAAAAAAAATGTTGCCTTGAGCAGGATTTCAACCTGGCCCTCTTAGTCTCAAGGCGGTAACTCATCTCACTGTGCCAAAGTCACTCTCAATTACATAAAACTCATTTTCACAAAGAAGAGGTGGAGAGACTGACAATTTTGCTGAAATGAGCAGAAGCTGCTGAGAATTGTGCTGGTAAGAGGAGAAAAGGCTGAAAATTTTGCAGAAAAGAGGTGAATCAGCAGAATTTCTGCTTAAAAGAGTTTTTCCTGAAAACAGCTGAGATTTGTGCTAATAAGAGGTGAAAAGGCTGAAAATTTTGCAGAAGAGGTGAACAAGCAGAATTTGGGCTGAAAAGAGGTGAAAATTCTGCTGAAAACAGTTCAGTCAGCAGAAGTTCTGCTGAAAAGTGTTCTGCAGAACTCTTTTCAGAATTCTGCTGAAAAGATGTTTTTGCTGAAAATAGCTGAAAAAGCTGGGAAACTGAAAATTTTGCTGAAAAGGGGTGAAAAAGCTGAAATTGAGTTAAAAAGTTTCTCTCGTAAAACAGGTTTCTGCTTAAAACAGCTAAAAAGTTGAGATTTGTGCTGAAAACAGATGTTCAAATCCCATGACCAGGATTTGAACCTGGCCCTTCTGGTCTCAAGGAAGCTACTCATCTCACTGAACTAAACTTGTTCCGACAAACACAAGAGATGGAGAAACTGACAATTTTGCTAAATGAGCAGAAGCTGCTGAGTTTTGTGCTGAGAAGATGTGAAAAGCTGAAAAATTTGCAGAAAAGAGGTGAATCAGCAGAATTTCTGCAGAAAAGATGGAAAGAAGAAGAACATTGCACTGAAAGAGGTAAATCAGCAGAATTTCTGCTGAAAAGTTTTTTTTTTTCTGAAAACAGCCCCAAAAATGGAATTTGTGCTGAAAAGGGTGAAAAAATGAAAATTTTGCTGAAAAGGGTGAAGAAGGTAAAGTATACCAAATCAAAGTATTTGTGCCAAAACATAGTGTTTCTGCCATATTGTGGTATTTGTGCCACAAAAGTTACTACATTACAACATGAATACGGATTAAAGATGAAAGAAACTGGCAACAAATTCCTCCACTACAAACCAGTCTGATACCACTTCTTTGCAGTGTTCACATTTACTAAGGCACTACCCAAAAGGCGTCACAAGAGGGCACTCCAACACAAGAGATGACCTATGTACACTGATGCACTTAGTAACAGTCAGCCTCCTACTTAGACACTACGTAATACAGCGATATTACAGTGTACAAATTCACATAAATATGATTTGGCAGAAATACTAAACTTTGGCACAAATACTATAATTGAGTACAAGTACTCTAAGATAACAGAAATACTATGATTTAGCAGAAATACAATGTTTTTGCAGAAACACTGTAATTTCACTCAAATACTATGAGATAGCAGTAATACTATGATTTGGCAGAAATGCTACGTTTTAGTACAAATACTATGACAAAGCAGAAATACTATGACTTAGAAGTAATACTATCACAAAAGGGATTCCTCAAAATACTATGAAATTGCAGTAATTCTATGATTTGGCAGAAATACGGTACTTCAGTACAAATACAATGCTTTGGTACAAATACTATATTTTGATTTCAATACTATGATTTGGCACGAGTAGTATGATTTAGTACAAATACTACGAATTGGCAGAAATACTGTGACTTAGTAGTAATACTATAACATAACAGATATACTATGATTTTGCAGACAGTCTATGTTTTTGCACAACTAGCACAATATGGCAGAAATACTATGATTTGGCACAAGTACTATGATTTAGTACAAATACTCTTATTGGCACAAATACTATGTTTCAGTACAAATACTACGATTTGGCAATAATACTGGGTTTTAGCACAACTACTGAGATTTGGGTGAAATACTATGATTTAGAAGAAATACTATGACTTCGTACAAATACAATGTTTTGGTTCAAATAATATGATTTGCAAAAATACTATGATTTGGTACAAGTACCATGATTTAGTACAAATACTACAATTTCGCTCAAATACTATGAAATTGCAGTGATACTATGATTTTGAAGGAATACTATGATTTGGTAGAAATACTATGCCTTAGTAGTAATACTATAACATAGCAGATATAATGTGATTTTGCAGGCATAGTATGTTTTGCACAAATACTACGATTTAAGCTCAAATACTATGGAATTGCAGTAATACTATGATTTGGAATGCTATGATTTGGTAGGAATACTATGCCTTAGTAGTAATACTATAACATAACAGATATACTATGATTTTGCAGAAATTCTATGTTTTTGCACAAATACTACAACAACTACTACTACAAATACTACAAGAAATACTATGTTTGGGCAGTAATACTATTATTTGCTATAAATACTATTATTTGGCACATATACCATAATCAGCAGATATACTATAACATAACAGAAATTCTATGACTTAGTAGTAACACTAATATAACAGAAATTTTAACTGGCCAAATAACATGATTTGGCACAAATACCATGATTTGGCAAAAGATACCATGATTTGGCACAAATACGATCATATTGCAGAAATACTATGATTGGGTACAAATACTATGATTTGGCACAAGTACTATGAATAAGTACAAATACTATGATTTGGCAGAAATACTATGATTTAGCAGAAATACTATGTTTTAACATAAATAATATCTTTTCACAGAAATTTCTGCTAAAGGTACTATTTCTGCTTTTTAGCAGAAATACTGTAATTTTGCATAAATACTATGATTTGGGATAAATACTATGATTTGGCAGATATACTATGTTCAGCACATAAACTATAACATAACAGACATTCCTCCACTTAGTAGTAATCTCATAACATAAAATAAATATTATGGTTCTGCCCCAAAACCATGATTTGGGACAAATACCATGATTTTTCAAAAATACTATGATTTAGCAGAAATACTATGATTGAGCAGAAGTACTAAGATGTAGTAGAAGTACTTTGATTTAGCACAAATACTATTATGGAGGAGTAATACTTTAACATGGGAGAAATATTGATATACCACACACATACACATAGAGCAAAGTGTACAGGGGCTGTTAAGAGTCTGTGCTTGGTATATCTAGGTCAGCTAAATTGGCTGCACCTGCTGTAATCAGCACTTACACACACAGACACAGAGACAGCTATGAGTTTTCTTCAGTGTATTTCTGACATTCAGGATTCCCCTCGACAAATGGCCATAATTTCCTAACCGTAGGGGCTAGAATGGTCGTTCTGACACCATTTTGTTCAGAAGAGATGGGGAATCTGCAGGTCTTCTTAATTCAGAGATAAAATATAAATTATTGAAGATATATGACTTGTAATACACTGTAACTGAGTAGAGGCGAAGCAAAACTGCCTTGACTTGCCCTCAAACAATGTTTTGTAACTCTAAATCTATATGGAGCATCAAAATCATTCTTTCACCGTAAGAAACAGCAGGCTTTGGTGAACAGTCATGGGAATTTTCAGGTCTCTGTGGAAATCCATCAAAAGATATGACGAGTGAAAAAGTGGCTAATTTCCAGAGTTTTAAATCTGAAGAGATCTGAGCAAGGCATGAATTTCCTACTCTCAAACAAGTGTAATTCATGGCCAAACGGCAATAGGTGATAAAAACTTTTGAATTGTCAGCATCAGGAGTGTCTGAAGATATATTGGCACAAGCCTCATGTCTCAACTTTGTTTCGTTAAGGAGATATGACGGTTTAAAATTGCCTCTCATTAGAGAAATACAGCGGTGATTTTGAACAAACTCTCCATTGACTTTCTATGGACAATTTTCAGACTTTGTGTTACTCTGAGGAGATTTGCAAAAATCTATAACTCCCACAACAATGATAGTGACATTTTTGAAAGCCAGCAAAAATACCTACGTTTTGATGTATAATTTGTGGGGGTTGAGTGGAAATTGGGCGAGTAGCAAGAAGTTGTTGGAACATGAAGAGAAAATTCAGAATGGATGAGTGTCCACTCTGAGTTAATTGCATAGCAACCATAACAACGCATGTATTTTCTGAAAAATCACAATTTTGCAACTGAAAACTTAAAGAGGTATAAGATTAAAACGGTAGAAGATCTGAAAAAGCTGAATCAGACAGGAATAGCCCAATAATCTGAGAACATTTTAAAGTTTGAATGGAGTTTCTAGGTGAAAGTATGACAAAGTAGTTAAGTTTCAAAAACAAGCAAGTTTTAGCAGAATTGTGGAAGTTTTCCATTCATTTCAATGGGACAAATTAAAGGAAAAAAGTGTAATATTTTAAAAAGTATAAGAGTAATAAACACCAAAAGTCATTGCCGGAAAGAGCAGAAAGAGCAGAACAGTATAGAGTTTGAACTGAGAAAATCGGCTGAAAACTGAGGAAGTAGTTAAGTGCCAAAAAGTGTACGGAAGCAACTAGAAGAATAATAATAACTAGAAAAATCTGCATTTCCTGCGAAAATGCTGTGTGGATGCCTTAACGCTGAACCTGTCTGCTGAAAATGACTGAAAAAGATGAAAAGCTGCTAAAAATTGTATGGCAGTAAAGAAACTGAAAAATCTGCTGAAAAGAGCTGAATAAGCAGAATTTTTGCTGAAAAGCGGTGAAAAGGCAAAGATTCTGCTTAAAAGGGGTAAAGAAATTTGTACTGAAAAGAGGTGAAAAGTTTCTTCTGAAATGACCAGAAGATACTGAGACTTGTACTGATAAGAGGTGAAAGGCTGAAAATTCTGCTTAAAATAGGTGAATCAGCAGAATTTCTACTGAAAACAGGTAAAGAAGTAGAAAGTTGCACTGAAAACAGGTGAAACAGAAGAATTTCTGCTAAAAAACAGATTTCTGCTGAAAACACCTGAAAAAGCCGGGATTTGTGTTGAAAAGGGGGTGACGAAACTCACAATTCTGCTAAAAAGGGGGTGAAGAATGAACAGAATTTCTGAAGGTTCTGTATGTAGAAAAAGAAACACTGTTGAACCATGTGTGAAATAAATAAAGAAATGAAATGAAAGAACAACCTGGTTCTGCTCAAATTCACCAATCAGAGGTACTGCCTCAGTCTGCTTCATCAGGCTGTGTACTTGTTTCTGCCATGGAGCGTTAACAAGAATCTGAGGTCCATATTAGAAAAGCTGCTAAAATCATAAAACTTTGCAGAATTGTAATAGATTAGCAATATAAATTACAGGTCTGTGATAGTGTATAAATTTGTAGTGAAAAAAAAACGTGGACCAAGGTGGGATTGAACCCACGACCTTTGAGCTGCAGAGCCGTGTCATTACTGATTGCGCCACCTGGAAAGGGGCGGCGGTCTGAAAGACAGATACTTGGGCAGTCAGAAAATAGATCGCGGTGAGAGGCGAAAAAACGCCCGTTTTGGGAGTTATAAAACGTCGTGTAACTCAAAAACTAGGAGGGCTAGCAGCATAATTCTTGTACTGGGTGAATCAGCGGACTTTGGTGTATTTTGACTGCGATTTTCATAGCTCGTTCTACCTCCGCCGCGGAGATATGACGAGAGAGAAGAAACAGCTTCATTTCCAGAGTTTGAAGACTGAGAGAAGGACAGATTTCCACCCTCAAACAAACGTAATTCATTGCTCAACGGTAAGATAATTGTAAAACTGCTTCCACTGTGAGTGTCAGCAGTGTCTGAAGATATATTGGCACAAGCCTCATGTCCTAACTTTGCTTTGTTCAAGAGATATGGCGATTTGAAAATGCCTCCCGTTACAGAATTTCAGCTCTGAATTTCAAAACCTCCCATAGACTTTGAATGGGGAGTTGTCAGACCTTGTGTCACTCCGAGGCACATTGCGAAAAAAACGGTAAATCTCACAATAAAGATAGTGACATTTTCTGAAAGCCAGCAAAAATACCTACGTTTTGATGTATAATTTGTGGGGTTGAGTGGAAATTGTGTGAGTAGCAAGAAGTTGTTCAGACATGAAGAGAAAATTCAGAACGGACCAGCACTCACTCTGACTTAATTGCATAGCAACCATAGCAACGCATGTATTTTCTGAAAAATCACAATTTTGCAACTGAAAACTTAAAGAGATAAAGATTAAAACGGTAGAAGATCTGAAAAAGCTGAATCAGACAGGAATAGCCCAAGAATCTGAGAACATTTTAAAGTTTGAATGGAGTTTCTAGGTGAAAGCATGACAAAGTAGTTAAGTTTCAAAGACAAGCAAGTTTTAGCAGAATTGTGGAAGTTTCCCATTCATTTCAATGGGACAAATTAAAGGAAAAAAGTGTAATATTTTAAAAAGTATAAGAGTAATAAACACCAAAAGTCATAGCAGGAATTAGCAGAAAGAGCAGAACAGTATAGAGTTTGAACGGAGAAAATCGGCTGAAAACTGAGGCAGTAGTTAAGTGCCAAAAAACGTACGGAAGCAACTAGTAAATAGTGGAATAAAGAACTAGAAAAATTTGCATTTCCTGCGAAAATGCAGTGTGGATGCTGTAAAGCTGAAGCTGTCTGCTGAAAATAGTTGAAAATAGCTGAAGAAGCTGAAGAAATCAAAGTCAGTGTTTAAAAAGTTGTTGAAATTTAATTACGTTGCAGAACAACATTAGGTTAACAAAAATGTAATAACTTAGCAGAAATGCAATAATTTAGAAGAAACATAACAATTCAGCAGAAATGTTGTAGTTTACCAGAAGCTACAACTTAGCAGAAATAAAATAATTAAGAATAACATAAATTAACATAACATAACATAATAAACAAAAGTAGTGTAACCTAGCAAAAATAATATAATTTAGTAGAAAATTAAAAACTTGGCAGAAATATTACAAGTTATCAGAACTGCTATAATTTTGCAGAAATGTAATAATTAGGCAAAACTGTCAACAGATAACAGCTGAAAAGGCTGAAGTAACCTCAAAGTTACTTCTTTAACTGTTAAAATTAGAAAAGGAAGAAAATCAGCCAGCAGATAAACTGATGTGACAGAAAACCAAGGTAAAATAACAGAGTTTACACAGCTGGTGAAATCTAAAAATGGCAACAAAAAAAAACAAAACAAATACAAAACCCACACAAACAACATTTAGGTAATAAATGCACAAGATGCTGCGGTCAGAGATAAAAACACCCCAAAAATAATGTTATTCAAATGCCAAAGAGTGGAAGAAAGTTTAGAAAGTAGAAAACCATTAGTAGAAAAGTAGAACATTTAAATATTTTTAGAAACATATGATACAAAATATTTACTCAGTTGTTTCAATGATTACAATAATGGCATACAGAAATAAAAATCCCATTTGGGATAAACAGAAAAATATTAATAGAAAATGCAAATCAAATGGATCTAACATCTATACAAACAGTTGAAGCATCTGTTAGAATTGTGAACATATCCTTGTTTGCCATGTTTATGTTTATGGCCCTAAGATGCGCAAACACATGATAGGCTATTAACTATAAAAATATACACATATAAACAGCAAGTGAGAGACAAAAATATATCCTCTGATTTGCTGGAGTTTTGTGTAAATACCATTTGGCAAGGATAAACAACATGTTCCAATGCCACGTTAAAATTTTCATAAGCTTCATTTTTCAATTAGTTTACAGTTTCCTGATTTTATGATAAATATGGTACCAATCTACAAAATACCGTCGAAATGAAGTCCACATTGTGATATATTTGAGGTGTAGAGAGTCACACAGCTGAACAATCAATGTGCATATTTAAAGAAACAGGGATCAAATAAAGAACATTGTTGTGAAATAAATTACAGTGAAAAATAACCACTGCCCTGCGTTAGAGAGTGACTTAAGATGAGGTATTAATTGGGTTAACTTTACCTCTAACAGCTTTTCACATAGTGCTGTGACCAGGATGAAATCCATCATAAAGTAACTGAAAACAGTAGAACCATTAGCATGAATGTTATGGTTCTACTCTGATCAAAACTCAAGTCAGCTGTGTGACCTGATATAAAATGATAAAGAGGAACACCTATAAATGGATGTGACCTTTATGAACTTTTCAAAATGACTTTATATGTCTGACCCATTATCTATATATATTAGAGCAGATGTGGAAAACCACTGTTAGACCTACTCTATACTAATGTAGTTACTGACACCCCATACTAAGGCAGCATTCATACAAACACACATTATTTATTCTCTTAAACATTTTCTTTTTCACATTTTGAGATTGTGTAATTTCTATAAAGAATATGTGTAATGGTTTAATAGATATAGTTATTTAAATGTCCATAATAATCACATGATCATTTTGTACATCCTAGAATTCAAGATTTAGAGCTGTGTGTTTGTATGAATTCAGCTTGCTATACTTATAGACTTAGATATATTAATCCACTATTTACCCAAACAAATTACATTGGTTGGGTAAATAGATTGGGTTTGTCCTACAAAATAATTATTCAACAATAAAAAAACACAAAAACATCTGCACATTAATCCAGAGTTCAGTTTCATATGTCTGATATTGTTTGTTAAATCTTGTGACACAAACACAGTCAAAAATTCCTTGCTAGTGTGACATGTGGTCCTTTTGCCTTTGACCAATGATATGCTGGTTACTTGGACCAGTTTAGTATTTGCTGTCACAGAGGAATGTTAACAATAAATCCAAAAGACAAAACTGAAAAAAATATGTTAATTGCAAACATGTTTTTGCTTAGTAAAAGGACTGAAATTACATTGAAACTGTCACATTAAAGCCTCATTGTAAATATCATCACAAACAGATGTTTTACACACAGCTAACAAAGCTCCACCACATCCGATCACTGCATATAAATGTAAAAGAAAACAACAAAAAAATAAATTAAAAAAAAGAAAAATTAACACAAGGGAAGACTTTTGATTTAATAACTAAGCTTAAAATAAGTGTTACCTTTGAATATTTGTGGGAAAAATCTGATACTACCCCAAGAATTCAAAGCCACACTGGAAGCGATGACAGGCTTGCAGCCCTCTGTCTTCCTGGGTGAGGTGCCTGATCAGTAGCAGTGAGTTGACAGAAGTCGGTGTCTGTAAGAGTGGTCAAGCACTGATACTCTGTCCACTTGCGTAGAGTCTAAGAAGCTGGAATGCAGGCACACTGTACGAGCTTGTTCTAAAAAATACAGAAAAATGAACATTTTATTTGTGTTAAGGCCTAAAAACTACAAATAAGTTATAAAATTGACAATTTTGAAATACCTTATAGGTGCTGCAGGCCACATAACCAGAATCCAGAGCAATCTCACACTCGCATGATGGTGAGGAAAGACAGGAGCTCTGCAATGAGGTTTGAATGTCTCAGTTGGGACACTGAAGAACGTAGAAGACAGCAATACCTGCACAGAGAGACAGAGTAGAAAAAGCATAGATTTTTAATCCATAATGTGAATTAAAACTCAAAAAGTGTCAACAAGTATAATCATTTGAGTGTGTAATTCTTTATGCATTAAACAGGATTTAAATTAATTAAATGAATTAAAAGCAATGACATTTTTATCAAAGATAAAGAATCATACCTCTCTCTGCGCTGAGGATCACTGAGCATCTCTGACAGGAAATACAGTTTCCTCAGTATCAGTCATCATTGATGGTCTCAGAGGTGTGTAGTGTGGCAGCATGATGATGGTCTCCAGATCAGGCAGGAGATCAGGTGATGGGTGTGTCATCTTCTCCATTGAAGACACACTGGTAAGGCAGTTCATAAAACAGCAGTCTCCTTGTGGCATGTAGTTATCTGTGCAGTCCAGCACTGATGGATCAGGTTTGGCTCAGCAGTTCATGAAGATGGTGTTAAGATGGTGTTGTTTCAGCTGAGGATGGTGAAGCTTGAAGGTTTTCCCACAAAGGAAACAGGACTGTGTGTGCCCTGTCTGAAAAAATACATCTACAAAACATAAAGTGCTTTTAACACCACCCACCCACCCATCTCAGCCCCCAAGTGTCTATGTAATGCTGGTATGGGGTGTCAGTTACTAAATCTAATTAGTGAATCAGAAAGCGGGGCTACACCTAAAGCCCCGCTTTCTGATGTCTTTGTTTATTAGCAGCTTTTTCCAGCTGCTCAGAGAATTCTGACTTGGCCTTTATCCACCCAAACCCAAACCCACCCGGATAAAGGCCAAGTCAGAAAATGGATGCAGAAAAACTTTCCATGTACTTCTAAATCAGATTTAATATATATTCTGTAAGCTGTAAAATGTTTTTCTCTACATAATGTATCATTATAGACATCTCTGGTAGCCTAAAGATAGTTTAAAACTTTTAATATTTTTTACCTGTAAAACATGATAAGCAAAAACTCATTCATCCCAAAAACATTTGATTCTACAAAATCTACTATAATCAAGAAAATATAATTGTCTGTTACTATTCTTGTGACCCATAATAAATACCTGCATTTATCTGGGATTTATTTACTATTTCCTATTTGAAAGCCCTTTGAGGGGAAGCTCTCGTTTGTTGAGATACATACGTCAGAGTAAAAAAGTATCCAAAAAGGAGATGACAATTAACATCCATGAAAAAATGCATTAGTAGATTTAGTCATTTAAAACATGAGAATAAAAATAAATTATGTCCGTTTAATACTTTTTGCAGCATTTTTCAGATCTGAGGTTCATGATAACAGAAAGCAGATCTCCGGCTCTGCATGAAGTACAGCCATGATTTGGTGAAATGATTAATAACATTGCAATAAGAAAGGGTCTTCTTACAGACACAGTAGGGAAGACAATATGAAGAAATAAGATTTTCAATGAAAAATTATTTTCATGCTCTACAAACAATAAACTCTGTAACAAACATGATCTGTAACTGTTTCAAAACTCACCAGATGACTTCATGATTGGCTGGAGGACAGGACACAAAACACAGGGTTGTGGTAACTGTAATATGTCCTCAGAACACCTGAATGAAGATTCTTCTGTGGCTGAGAAATAAAAATGAGGTCAAGCAGGGTGTTCTTGTCTGTAGTAGCAGAAGTGATCAGCTGTGAATACCCTCTTGACTGAAACTGCTCCAGAATCTGTTTCCTTCCACTCTGTAACTGGTTCTCATTAAAATCTCCACACACAATGATTGGGTGACAGTCCATTATTTCAAGTGAATCTAAAAGACTTACCAGGTTTTGCAAGAATGGTGCCAAACTATAGTCTGGAGGTCTGTACACAACCGCAATGAGCGCAGGGAATGGAGCCTGAACCTTCAACACTAAGAACTCAAGATCAGTGACATTATGCAGATACTGTTTTACCTGAACCTGAAAATGATTCCTCAAATACACAACAACTCCACCACCACTTCTGCTGGCCATGTGAGGAAAGTTTGTGTAGGACACATGTCTGTTGCGTTTGAACATGGTGTAGCCGTCCAAATGAAGACTGTCTGCAACAAAGGAGCCTTGGAGGTGAGACTCTGTGAGACACAAAACATCTGCTAAACACATTTCATGATGATTCTTGATGTCACTGATGTGAGATGGTAAACCCTCCGTATTGTGATGGATCAGTGTAAGAGTGTCAGGTCTGCTGGCTGTTTCTCTGACCTGAAGAAGAGGCATCATTTCCTCAACGCTGGCTTGTCTCATGGTTTGGAGCGCTGCAGATACCTCGGGATTGGCATAAATCTTGTTCTCATCCAAGTCCTGCAAATAGAGTCCACTGAGAGACGTCACCCTGCTGAGAGCAACATAAGCCATACCTGGTTCAAAAATGTTCTTCATTGAAACTACAGCTGTCTGTGTTGTAAGACCCTGGGTTTTGTGGATTGTGCAGGCGAATGCGAGCTTTACAGGAAACTGTCTGCGTACCGCTCCTTTAAACTTCAGACTCTCCTCTGCTCTCTCAATGTAAACCAGATCATCAGATGCTGCATTAGCACTGCGGTTGTGTCTCATAGGCTGCCGGTTGTCCATTCTGAGCCCCAGTTTAATTATGTGTCCATCATTTTCAGATCTCACCACCTTTACCAGTATACCAAAAGCACCGTTGACCAAACCGTTTAGTGTGTCCAAGTTTCTGGTCAGCATCACTCGAGCTCCTTCAGCGACGTTCAGGGTGTCAGGTAAATCATTTCGCCCACCTGTAAATGGTTTGTCTCTTCGTGCCATTCTGCCTGTACATTTATCCTTCTGGAAATCGTCTGCAGTGATGATTATGATGTTTGAATGAAGCTTCTTGAGCGTATCTGTGTTGTGGGATTCAACATTCTTGTTGGTGGCATAAATGTGTAAGACCTCAGTTGGACATTCTTCTGGTGCAGTCACAGCCTGTGACAACAAATCTTTGTCGCACTGAGAAAGCTCATCTGTCTTTTCTTTGACTCTAATCCTGTTCAACATCTCTGCAAAGGCCACATCATCTTTCTGACGCATGATCTCGGTTAGAGTGATCATCTGAAAATGTTCCTGCCATAGGTCAATCTGTTCTGGATCATAAACACAGAGAGGTTTAGACTGTCGCACTGGTGGCAGCTGGTAAAAATCTCCAACAGCTAAAACTGACATTCCACCAAAAGGTCTCTGAGTGCCTTTGATTTGTTTCAGTCTTGCATCCACATAGGCAAAAAGGGGTTTTGAAACCATTGAAATCTCATCAATAACAATAATTTCAGCATTTATAAGCTCAGATCTGACTTCATCCAGTTGGTTACCAAGTCCTTGAATGGGTGGTTTCAGACTTCTGGGTAGTTTCAGTAGAGAATGTAATGTAGTGCCACTGATAGAAAAGCTGCTGTACCGGTAAATGAAGTCAGTAAAACAGTTGGATTTGATATGTCAGCTTCTTCTGCATTAGCAGGCAGTCTGCTCAGGATCTTTGATGCTTCAGAGTGAATACATTTAATCAGATGTGACTTTCCAGTTCCTGCACCACCGTTGACATACAAGAAAAATGGATCTGGGTTCAAACCACAAATGCGCTGAATACACCAGTCTCTAATGGCATAGAACACGCAGGCCTGCTTCTGGTTCAGATTCTGATACATTACACGTACCACAGCTGGATCGACTGCAGGTTGTTCTCTGATGGCTCTGATCTCTGTTACAGCATCAGACTGACGACTGTAGTCGGGGACATTCTCCTGTTCGTTCTCATCATCAGAATGTCTCTCAGGAAGATTCTCATCACATTGCAACCTCACAACTTCAGATTCAGGAGCCAGATTACACCATTCATCAATCACAACATCCCTATTTTGTTCAAACTCTTCCAGTGCACTCTCAATATCCTCAGAGTTCTTCTCATACTTGTCTTTATTTCTCTTCACAACCCTTTTCACAGACTCACTGTGGTCTGAACATGGAAGTCGCACAAAACCTGAGTTGTAGAAGGACTGATAGGTTTGGAACCCTTGTGGTTTCAGTTCCTGCTCTGATCTGTGTGGAAGGTAAAGTCTCAACAGTCGACCATAATATTGCTCAGGATCTTTTTCCTGTGAACAGTGGTAATACCTGATTATAGCTGGTTTATCATTCTTTCGCCTTTGTACAAATCCAAGCTGGTTTAGAAGAGGAAGCACATCTTTTCCTTCATTTGGACCACTCACCAACCGGCACAAGGCAGCAAAATCAGCCAGGGACATTTCCTCATATTCTGGTGTTTCCGGTCTGCATTTGTATTTATCACTCAAACTTGTCATCCAAATATTACAACTGTCATGTGTTGTGCTTTCCAGGTAGCTCATGGGGCGACTCATTTTTACTGGGTTATCATCTGTTGGTACAAATACAACACTGCGGGAACATTTTTTTCATTTTAGGCCACAGACACGAGTCACACACTCCTGTGCGCTGATTTCTCTCTTTTTGAATAAGCCTGCATCACAGCTCTCATTTCATCACATTCATTGACCGTGTTCTTATCAGAGTTATCAATAACTGTCTTTAGGTATTCAGAGAGCCAGATTCTTTCTTCGTTATATATTTACAGAGGTATTCTATACATGAATAGGCATTCAATATGAACGAGACATCTAAATTAGAGTTCCAGGCTTCAAGCAGGTCTGGGTTGTAATTGTTGATCCAACAGTCCTTTGGGTCACGTTTCAGAATCAGCGCTGTTTTCTTGTTTATGTCTTGGAGGCATTGTTCATACTCATTCATTGTCAAGTTGCATCGTGACAGAATCTGCTCTATGGTGAGAGAAGCAGCTTCAGGTTCCTTCAGCAGGTTCAACAAAGGTCTGAGTTTGGCTTTTGCAGCTTCAGTGTCTGAATCCTCATCCTTTCTCACAATCATTGTTCTTGTGGCTGGTGGTTTTGGAAACCCAAATCTACAACCAGAGTTCACACTCTTAAAGCATGTCTTTGTGTGGTTTTTGCTGTGCTTTTGTAGTTCAGCGACTTTTTTGTGCAGTTCAGGTTGTTTTTCTGGATCAGGGAGTTGAGCTGAGATGTATCTGTCCACAAAGTCACAGACAGTTTGGTCATCATCCACATCTACTTCTACCTTTTCTTGAATCCACAGCAACATGTGTATATGAGGACTACCTCTGTGCTGGAACTCAACTCTGTAAAAGTAATCAATGATTTCACCAAGGGGCTGTGCAGGAGAAAAAAGCAAATCTCTGAACAAAGCCTCAACACGTTTATCAAACATTCGCATGGTGGTTACTGGATTTGATCTTAGAATTTCACACTTTTCTGACCAGTCCAGGGCTTCGAAATCAACCTCTTCACCTTGCTGTCTCTTTATTGCTTGAATCACTTCAGGCCATCTCATCTCAGCAGCAGAGAAAGTGACAAAGAACTGAGGTGTTCCTATTTGACGAACCATACTGAATAAATCTCTGGTAGTTTTCTGCCAGTAAGCTGGAGTTCCTCTGAGTGGCTGCATAAATCTGATTGCATCTTTATTTCTTACCAGCTTCTCTACTTCTGTCTTACTTTGTAACATTCCTGATGTGATTTTATGTCCATCTTTGGTCATAGTTTTACCTTTCCTTAACTGTATTGTCATGCTGGAATTAGCCAAGTGTATTTCAGTGACAAACTGTGAGAAAAACAGGTAATTTGTATCTTTAGCAAATCTTGCATCAATGTTGAAAAGCCTTGACTTGAAGTAAGCACTTGGTGTGAGTTTAAGACGTCTCTTTTCATCCAGTGTATTCTGACCAGTAGGAAACTGCACAGGAAATGCCATGGCTTCCAAATGAGGAGTTCTGAAGAAGCTAACAGGATTGTTTCTTTCTGCAGGAGCCACACAATATGTGTTATCAGTGAAACAGAGAATCTCTTCTGAAATGTCAACAGGCTGCAGACAACTTTCTAGAGCAAAACCTCCATTGTTCAAATCACTTTCTGGTTCCTCTGGATTTTGTTCCTCTGGCTGTTCATCACAGGATTGCATATTAATATCTTGTTCACTTTCAGACTCGGTTTCACTCAAAAGGGCATCTTTTTCATAGTTGTCAATTTCCATCAAATCTGCTTCATTATAATCATCACTTGCCATGCTGGCTTCATCACTGCTGTCATCATCAGGTAACGTTGGATCACAAAGCAATGCATCATCTCTGATAACAACATCTGTGTACTGTGGATGAATCTGTTTGAGTTTACGCAGGGCTTGGATCAGTTTAGACCAGGTGACAGTCTGGAACAGCTGATGGCCTTTGTAGCACAGTCGTCTTTTAAGCTTTATCCTCATTATCTGTGATTGGCTTCTGAGCCTAGGTAAACAGTCAACTGTTTGTTGGACCTCAGATGGTACACACACCACATTACCACGTATGAGTCTTTGTCTGCCCTTTGGAAGTGGAATAATCTTAGCAAATGGGATGCATTTGGCAATCAGATGTCTCTCCAGAATGTTGAGATCACACAGTTCAGCTGGAATATCCTGCAGTTCTAAACCATTGACAGCAGCAAGCCTTGGCATGCGTCCACTTTTGAGGAACTGTGACACGTGTGACAGATATACTCTTTCTTTCTCTCAACAGGAAAGCTGCAGTGATCATTACATGCTTCATCACACACATGAACAAATTTACCAGTTAGACACTGCTGAGCTACAGTTTGGTGTTTTGAGTAATTTTCTCTTTTGCAGATTTTCACCTGATTAGGAAAAGAAGCTTTTAGACAAACAGTACAAACATAAGATGGTGCTGACTTAATGTTTGATCTGAAACGAGATATGGCCTCATTCATTAAACTGTTATCTGGATGACACTGTAAACTTTCAGTTTGTTGATGCATCTGGCGATATTTTCTTTTTATGTTCATTGCACATCTGATATTATGCATCTGTCTAAAAGAAAAACCGTTCCAATATTTTACTCTCATTTGTTCTCTCATATTGTCCTTGTGTTGCTGCTGAATTTGTGTCTCTTCTCTATAACGTTTAGTCATGTAAGATCGTTTTTTCTGTTTAAATTCTTCACTTTCTTTATATACATTATATACATATGACCTCATGTAAGCTTTATGTTTCTCTCTGAATCCAGCACAAGTTCTGTAATTTCTTCTTATCGTTCCTTCTGCTTTTCTCGGAAAATGGGAGATTCTCTATATGTTCTTGTTATACGCTCCTTCTGCTTCTCTCTGAATAAAGAATCTTCTTTATACATCCTTATGACACGTTCTCTTTTTTCTCTCTAATTTTAGCACTGTCTCTATAGATTTTTCTAAAATATTCTCTGTTTCTCTCTATATGTAGCATTGAGTTTATACAGATTATTTTTGTACACACTTTTTTCTTACTGTGATCAGAATCATGAGACTTTCTACTAGAATCTTTTTTCTTTGCCTTAAAGCTTTCATCAAAAGTGTACGTCTGTCTTTCTTTCTTTTTCTGATTTTCCTTTCTAGGTAGTTTTTCTTGGACCAATAATCGTCTCCTAATCTTTCTCCTTTCCTGTTTATTACGCTTCAACAGTTTATGTGAGAGTTCCTCTGTTGTCTTAGTTAAACAGGAGGCAGTGTTTAAATCATTCTGAGGAACAGATTCTTTTGTTACCTGAGTGTCTCTTACAGAAGATGCAGAGGTTTCTATTTCTAAATAATCAGAAGGACGATTGTTCAGCTCAGCAGCTGGCTCATTTGAATAATCCACTCTGGATGACATCACTTCAGTGGCTAAAGTGTCAGTCACAGTTTTCTGTGTCTGCTCAGTGGATTTTAGGGTTTCAAATTCAGGTTCATTTAAAGCTGGTGCTGGAACAGTTGTAGCTGTTTGTCCGTTTTCATCAGCATCTCTTTGGTCAGCTGCGTTTCCACTGTGAAACTCGACAGGCTGTAGCTCATAAGTGCTGGTTGGTGCGATGCTAAACATTCGGTACAAGTGTTTGATCCTGTCAATCATGTCGTTAAGACGTGTGAATTTTAACATAACTGCAGTTCCACCACTTACAGCTAGCGACAATGGCATTCCTGTAGACTTACGTGGGTGAGGGTCAAAATATGCGTATTCACTAGAAGTCAGCCTGCAAACTGCGATGACATTTCCTCCCATGACTAGCAAAGCATAGCGAACCGCTGAAGCCAAACACTGTAGTCCCTGTTCAAGGCTCGGAAGGTGAGCTGTACCATCAAATGTGCCATAATGAGCAAACTGAGACATATCCACTTGATACTCGTGTCTGCGGCTGGTGACCACTGTAGGAAGCTCATCGCAGGCTAGAAACACGCTGTTCACAAACCTCTTTCTGGCATCTGAATGCACGGCATGGCCTTTGTCCAACACACGGTTTAGATCTGCTCTGGTAATGAATTCATCCTCGTGTAAGAATGACAGGAAAACCAAACTGTTCGCCATGCATTGCTGATTCCGGTACTTTCCATACTTAGCAGAAGCCTGGCTTCGGGATGCACAGATGCTACTCACTCGTGGACGACTTTCACTGCTTGTAACCTGTACATGAGACGGTCCTGGAGCTTCTCCATCATGCTGTGCTTGCAGTGTTACCTGGGGTTCAGTCTGAATTACCTGCTGTACTTTAGCATCTGGCACACATGCTGAGCGAACACCTCTCTTTACCACATCTGCATAAGACACTGCTGCTGTCTGAGCACTGCTCTGCGCTTCTGGACAGGGAATATTTGCAACAGACACTTTTACCTGCTCACCGCTCTGAGAAACAGTTACTTGTTCTTTCTGCTTTTGCCATCTAAGCTTCTGGGACTGCGACCTTTGACCTTTTCTTGGCATTTTGTTGAAGTAAAACTAGACCTTATATGTAAACAAAACTCAACCTGTAAACACTGAAAAACTAATGACTTTAATGACTATTAAATCAGAGATTTTTCAGAATTGATGTAAAAGGCTGACTTAAATACAAACTCAATATAAAAGTTATTTAAAGTTCTTTGAAAACACTTTGGTCTGTTTTATTGTAGCTTTTTCAAAAACTGTATATTATTACTTCTTCTTTTTTTTTTAACCAGACGGGATAACAAATTCGTCTATACTCCTGTAAAGTAATATGCAGAATAAATCTCAACAATCAACAGGCTATAATAAAACTCTTAGCTTTTAAGTAGACTTTGTGTAAATCTTTCAGATATTTAAAATTTAAAGCAAATATAAGGAGCTGTGATGGTGTGGTGATCTGATGACAAGTGATGGGGATTCTTCAGCTGGATGTTCTGCAGCAGTCAGGAAACAGGAAGTCTGGGTTCTCAGGGCAGCCTCTAGATGACAACTGTAACTGAACACTTACACTGAGTGACAAAAAGGGTTTGTCCTTAAATAATAATAGTATAAACTTGTAGTCAAATGTTATAGCCAATGAAACAGACTTGAAAAATATATTTGAATCCAATTTATTATTTATGTGAATATAAGTCTGAATGTATGTATTACAAAATAACCAGATTATCTTATTACAAATAAACCTTGAAAAAGGTGTGTATTTTATATAATTTATCAAAGTAACAGCACTCGTAAGCCAAACTATCAGTGTTTATTCCAAAGTGTAATGTAAAAATTAAAATGACAAATGTAGGACTGTGTAAGTAGTTTCTACTGTGAGTTCTACTGTAGTGTAATTCTACTACTGTAATTTCAACTTTCTACTTGTGATTTTCAGCAAAATGACTGGATGTGAGAGAGTTTAACGACAGGAAAGATGGAGCAGTGAGAGCGGAGATCTCTCAGAATTCTGAAAACAGATTGACGAAGTTCTGGTAACTTCAATTCCAAAACTTAGATTCTGGTAAAACTTGATTTCAAGTCACAGGATTGCGTTTCAACTCAGGTTCAAGCTTGTCAACTTAGATAGAGCTCATGGCGGAGAAATGATAGAAGATAGAATGGCTTGTCAAAAAGATGGAGCAGGGAGAGGAGAGTGATAGGACAGACTGAATTGCTTGTTAATGATAGAGGGAGAGGGTTTTCTGCAGCAGGTCACCTGTAAGACAGAAATAAAGTGGAATTAGACACACTTCCAATAAACCAGGCTTTACTGTATTTTTCAGACTATAAGGCACATTTAAAAGCCTTTAATTTTCTTAAAAATAGATAGTGCACATTATGTATGGTTGTGCTTACTGACTTCAAACCAATTCTATGTGGTACACGGCACTCAAAAATCTGTCAAATGTTTTATTATGACTTTGGTAAGCAACAAAGCAGCATCACTTGATGTATTGTCGAGCATGGCTACCATAGTCACCACCCTCGTAGAGTAATTAGTACTATGCTTCAACATAATATGGTGTGTGTGTGTGTATAAGGGCCTGGCACCTGTTGAGAGCCATGCTTATGAAGCAGATTTCAAACTGATCAATCCACATTCATCAATCCACAAATCCTGAAAAGTGAGTGTATTCTGTATGTTACAACTGAACAATGTTGAGAGTTACTGTAAATGAGTTGAATAAAGTTTGACTTATCTGTTTTGTTTGGCTTAATGTGCCTTAGAATTTAGTGTGCCTTACAGTCCGTAAAATACAGAACATATATATCATTACACACTGAAGAGTTGTACAGTACATTATTAGATTCAACTGAATGAAAATGTTTAACATATGGTGGTGGAACATTTCTGAGGACATTTTGCATTCTATTAACACAATAAAAACAAACAGAGTCTGTAAACCAAGATGTGGTGCTACAGTAACTTACTTGACCATATAAACATATAAACATTATATGGTCAAGCTAAACCCACACAAGGAAGTTAGAGCAGACAGTTTCAGACCACCTGCTTTAAACACTTCACATAAAATAAGATAAGATAAGACAAGATAACCTTTATTAGTCCCACACGTGGGAAATTTGTTTTGTCACAGCAGGAAGTGGACAGTGCAAAAGTTATGAAGGAAAAATTAGAATAAAATAAAATAAGAATAAATACAGTACACAACTGTACAGAATAGAATAAAAATAAAATACTATATATAGTAGAATAAAATAGAATAAAATATAAAATAAGATAAAAATGGAATACCAATGCTATATACAACTGAGTAAAAATACAACAATGCACTCAACTCAAACTTATGACACATCACATGTTCCTAAATGCCCAAAGGTCTCAAATTCCGTTTCTGTGTGTACTTCCTGGTACAACAGTATATCATAATGTCTGGGGAGCCGTTAACACAAAAGTAAAAAATAATTTACTCAGTATGACTTTTGGCAAAATGAAAAATTTGGAGACAGATGACTCCTATACAGCAGTTTCTACATATTTCAGTCAAATATGGGGCATGTTTAATACACACCCCGCTAAATCTACAATAAACTTAGCATGGCCGATATTAGGGCCTAATTATACATGTAGTATGATGATAAGAGAGATTTGTAAGTCTGGAAATGTTTTCATGGACTTTTCTATTATTTGATAATTGCCAAGAGCTGTGCTGACTCACAGCACTAAACTGAATCTCCTATAATGAGAAACATTTCCCAGCACTGCACATCAGACAAACCTTTACTTACCAGACTTGAGACGATCAGATCAGCAGTCTAGAGAAAGGAAACAATTCATCAGATCACTGTTTGATGATTCAGACTGTTGAGCCTCTTCACACACAATCCAATTTACTGTGACACAAATTAACTAGTAAAATCCTTAATTACTTTAAGGCTTTATGAGCTTACTGTAGTGTAAAGAGGAGATAAATGAACTGCAGCGTCTCACATGGCATGTGTAATAAAAGCATTCATTACTACAGAAATGCAAAGAATAGCCACCAATTGGCACAAGTGCAGGATATACCAAATATTTCCTACACAGAAGCCTTGTGGCTCCAACATTTTCTACAACAGGTCAGTGCTAATAAAGTGTGAAAAACCAAAACTTTTAAAAATGTGAGATACAAAGTAATTATATAAATCAGAAGCAACAGAAAACCTCATCATGTCTGACATGAATATGTAAATCTTAAAATACATTTAAATATTAACATGTTACAATAGCAGTGGTGCACCATGTTTTGTAATTAAAATTAAATGTCTTAAAATATTACACTAAAAAGTCATTTCATTGTACACGTTACTAGGAATATTTATGAATTTTGCAGTGTACCTTTTGGCAACTTTTCTATTTAATTTTAAAACACATTATATTCACTAAATAAGTAATAAACCAATTAGACACACTGGCTGTAATATACCTAACAATGTCCACTCACACCTCTGGTTCTCTTAGTTTTCATTATTGCTTAACTGTTAAAGCTATTACTTATACAGAGTCAGGCAAAATACTTCTACAGTGTTCTGACTTTCTGACATCAGCAGAATTTGAGAGACAATATAAATCAATACCTGTGCAGCACTTAAGTGTTTGAGCAACCACTTATACTGACTCCCCTAAAACACTTTAATTGTTTTGTCTGCTACTTAAATCCACAAACATAAGGAGAAAATGAACAACTGGATAAAGACATCTGACATTTCAGTTATGTTTAGATTCAATAAGCCATAAGAAATTTAAATCATACATAAATGGGCTATTAAACTTCAGGGACATTTTCAGGGAGAGTCAGAGGGGTCCTGTGTGGGGCTTTGCTGCTACAGGTCACAAATCCTGTGTTTTTGCCAATCAGTAAATGGAAACATATCACAAAAAGTCAAACTACTGTATGCAAGTCGTCAAACGTGCTATGCAATGCCAGGTTTATACTGCTTCAGTTACAATCACTGTTTACTTACCAGCAAAGGCAAAACCAAAGATCTCTTTCACTCTGTGTAACAAAAGACAAAGCACAAAAATACAGAATGAGACAACTCAGATCAGCATCACAGTCAATACTACATCACTCTGTGTAGTCCAAAAGACTCAGTACACTTCTTTGTGTACCACAGCAACAAACAACTCACCTGTTTTTTTCTACACCTTATTAAAGATTACTGTCTTCATTAAGGTAAAATGTGGTTTCATCCATTTGTAATAAGCCACACAAGTTTCTCAGTTATGTGATAGCTCTATTAGTTTGGTGCTATTAGATAACACAGATTTAATAAGCAATGATTTGCTACACCTAGCACTGCACACTTTATCAAATTCTGACATCACAATTTCAAAGCATGAGCAATCATAAATGAAAGCTTGGATGATATATTTGTAGGCTTCAACATTTGAGTTGGTCTGCATTCAAATTCTGCTTCCTAAAAATATTATCACCTGCACAGAGTATCATTTAGTATCATTTAATATGCTGTTGTTTTAAATATGTACATATCATATTAATAATATTAATGGCGCACTGCAGCATTTTATTTATTTGAAGGTGGCCTTTTTTTATATTTTATTAACTTCTCACTTTGTGAAAAATTAAACAGAGCTGCAGGTGTAGGTTTTACTTAAAAACAAACCAGTCTGCACAAACTAGTGTTTGTTAAACAGTTCTTAAAATTTAACTAAAAACTAAAATTGATTAATTAAAAAAACTTCTTCTTGTTAAGAAATGTTATTATTCTTATATTATGTGTTTTATCCTCACTCTCTCTCCCTTCTGTTAATTAACCCACAACACAGACACACCCGCACAGGCACGTGACTCTTTTCTCCCGGCCTTCTGTCAGAGGTGGTAAAATGGCTCCTTTGAAGTTGCCGACCCTGCTGCTTCAGCAGCTTATCAGTGGTTCTAAGATGGCGGCTTATTACCTTACAACCTAAAGAATGAGGCCGTTTTAACTGACTGATTTGTGAAGAGGAGAACTAACTTCAGCTTCCCTAAGAGACTCAGAAACACTAACACACCGAATGAACCAAATACAACACAATAACTGTATTAAACAATCAAATGAACCAAATACATTTCGCACTGGGCCTATAGGAGCTAGGCTAGGCGTTAGCACTTGGTTGTTAGGGCTAGCTTACAGAACACTCCTTTTAAATACTAAAATTACAACGTTTCACTAACAAAGCAGCCATTGTGTCACTTTAATATGACTTATACTTCGACTGGCTTTATAAGTCACTAACAACAACTTGGTAAATCACTCAAACAGCTTATAGACATTTTATTTCAGAAAAGAGAGACAGAGAAGCAGTGCTTACCGGCAGGGATCGAGCAGAGAGTGGGCGGAGATCCAGGAGTCAGCCAGAGACGTAAAATAAGAGGCATTCACGGGTAGTGGGAAACTCCGCCATGCCAATTTTGTGTAATTTACAAAATATATGTAAATTTAAATAGTATTAAACTAGATATTTTGGAACAGAAAACAACTAGCAGAGATTTAATTCTATAAGTTGATTAAATATTTCAAACATGATTATTTTAATTTGAAATTATGGTTAAAAGTCATAAATAAATATAAGGTCATTATGTTAAAATGTAGTGTATTATGATATATTTATTTAACTGGCTGGAGTAATAAGAACAGTCTTCTCTGAACAACAAAACCAAGGGGCTGGTGTTGGTGTTCACCTAAGCATCCTCACAGGACAGTAGGAGCTGCAGAGGCTCACCTCACTGCACTGCAGGAGTCAGAGGTTCAGGAGGTCCTTTAACCCCACTGCCATGAGGCTTTTCAACAGTGACTCCTGACATGTTCATTGCACATTTATTTATTTTATTCTAATACATATTGGTTATAATCATATGGATTCTAACCTAAATAGACTTGCACCCACTTGTTCACCCCTGCTGCAGTGAGGTAAAGGTGTGGCTTTCTCCAACAAGACTCTTCAGTGAAGGTTTTAAAGACAACCATCTAAACCAGGGGTCAGCAACATTTAAGAACCAAAGAGCCATTTGGACCCGGTTTGCACGAAAAAAAAAACACTGGGAGCCACAAATACTTTTTGACATCTGAAATGAAGATAACACTGCACACATTGTTTTTTACCTTTATGCTCTGTATAAACAACTATACTGTGTTGCTTATGAAATCCATGAAATGCTACAAAGTAAATGAAAATTTATTTATGTAATGGACACATTTTGAACTCTTAAAAATAACAAAAAGTAAAAACATCCAGTTGAAGGTCTCTCTTAAATGAATTGAAAAGCTGAACTTGAATTGTCCATGTATCAAACAAAAACTGATCCTTATATCACCTTTGGGCTTTCAGCGCATAAAGGGCCTTCACCTGAATTTGGAAAAAAGCACTATGCTCCTAAAAATGAATAATAAATATTTGCAAAATATCTACATAAATATTTATTTTACATGGTTAACATGCATGGCGGGTTGAGGCCTGCTAAAATTTATTTTAGTTACAGAAATATTGTAACTCAGCAGAAACATAGTAACTTGGAAGAAGTAGAACAACATTGCAGAAGTGTTGTAATACAGCAGAAATGTTAATATGTAGCGCAAACCTAAAAACCAGGAAGAAATGGTGTAAGAGTATAACTTAATATACAGTAGTATAATAGTAACACATAGTAGAAATGCAACATAGGAGCTGAAATAGTATAATTTAGCAGAAAAGTAATAATTTAGCAGAAAAGTAATACTTTAGCGGAAATATTGAAATGCAAAACAGCCAGCTTCAAAAAGCTGAAGTTTCCTCAAAAATTAGTTGTTGTTCAACTGTGAAAATTGGCAGAAACATTAGAAATGTTACAGAGGAACTGCCAGCAGATACACAAAGCTAAGGCAAAAATGAGATGCCTAGCAATGTTTACAAATAGGGACAAACACACACAGTGATAAATAACCCATATTCAGAAAACAATGTGCAAAAACATGGATGCAAGGATAAACACAGACATACATACAAACATACACACACAAGGGCACACAGGGACAAACAAACGTGTCCTGTGTGTTTCTATGCCAGTCAATCATCTGGTCAAGTTGAATACACTAATGGATGCTGGTCACCAACGAATAAAAATTGAGTCACACAAGCACACACACACACACACACACACACACACACACACACACACACTTCTGTAAAGTTATTAGAAGTTAAAAAACTTCAAACACTGACATTGGCTTTTTCAGTTTTTTTTTTCAGCTTTATATTTTCAGCTGTATCTATGAGAGTCAAAAAGCCTGGATCTGCTCAATTTGAATCCACCAATCAGAGCTGTCACTTCTGTCTGCTTCATCAGGCTATGTAGTTGTCCCTGTCAGTGCAGCTGCATCCCTTGCTCACACCGACAGAGACATGGGCTTTCTGTAATGTATTTCAGACATGGAGCAGTAGCATCACATCTTAGCAAAAAAAATTGTGACTTAAGAGAAACATAATAATTTAGCAGAAATAATATGATTTGGAAGAAATAATAGTATTTAGCAGAAATACTACATTTAGCACAAATCCTATAAAATAGCAGAAATTCTATGTTTTAGCAGAAATACTGTATGTATCACAAATACCAAAAAGTAGCAGAAATACTATGATTTAGCAGGAACACTATGATTTGGTAGAAAAGAAAAGAAAGAAATAACAGCCAGCAGATACACACAATTACAATTATGGACACAAATGGAAACACAAATGCACAGAGAGAGACACACACAGGATGTAATCGAGTCAACCAGTCTAAATATAATCAACTTGAATCCTACAATGACATGCTGCCATAAAAAGGGTCTCTCACACACACACACACACACACACACACACACACACACACACACACACACACACACACAGCAGCAGCAGCAGCAGTGAACAAACAGTGGCTGTGCATACTGTGTTTCCTGTATGTCCCTAGGTCAGTCAAGCAGCCTGGAGCTGCTGAATTTGAATCCACCAATCAGAGAGGCTGTGTACTTTTTCCCGCCAAAACTGGTGCACCAAGTGCAGGCTTTTACACACGCAGCACAGAGACAGAAAGGATTTTGCAGTTTATTTCTCATAGTGAGGATTCCCCTCAAACAAATGGCCATAATTTCCTAACCGTAGGGGCTAGAACGGTCATTCTTACACCGTTTTGTTCAGAAGAGATGGGGAATCGTAAAGTGATGACAATTTATCATTAAAATATGAATTATCGAAGATATTTGACTTCTAATGCACCATAACTGAGTAGAGGCGAAGCAAAACCGCCTTGACTTGCCCTCAAACAACACTTTCTAACTCTAAATCTATTTGGAGTATCGATATCATTCTTTCACCGTAAGAGACAGCAAGCTTTGGTGAACAGTCATGGAAATTTTCAGGTCTGTGTGGAAATCTATCAAAAGATATGACGAGAGAAAAAAAGTGGTTCATTTTCAGAGGTTGAAATCTGAAGAAATCTGAGCGAAGGACGAATTTCCTACCCTCAAACAAGTCTAACTCATTTCAGAACGGTAATAGGTGAGAAAAAATTCTTGAATTGTGAGCGTCAGGGTGTCTGAAGATATACGGGGACAAGCCTCATGTTTTAACTTCGCTTCGTTAAGGAGATATGACGATTCGAATATACCTCTCATTACAGAAATCAAGCGATGATTTTGAACAAACTCTCCATTGACTTTCTGTGGAGAGTTTTCCGACTTTGTGTTGGTCTGAGGAGATTTGCCAAAATTCTATGAATCTCACAACAATGATGGTGACATTTTCTGAAAGCCAGCAAAAATACCTACGTTTTGATGTATAATTTGTGGAAGTTGAGTGAAAATTGAGCAAGTAGCAAGAAGTTGTTCGGACATGAAGAGAAGACTGCGAAACCTACAGTGGCACACTGGAAGCCAAGTGCATAGCAACCATAACAACACATGTATTTTCTGAAAAATCACAATTTTGCAACTCAAAACTTTAAGAGGGATAAGATGAAAATGGTAACAGATATGAAAAAGCTGAATCATCCATGAATAGCCCAATAATTTGTGAACATTTTAAAGTTTGAATGGTTGTTCTACGTGAAAGTAGGAAAAAGTAGTTAAGTTTCAAAAACAAGCAAGTTTTAGCAGAATTGTGGAAGTTTCCCATTCATTTCAATGGGACAAATTAAAGGAAAAAAGCTTAATATTTTAAAAAGTATAAGAGCAGAAAATAGCAAAAGTCATAGCCGGAATTAGCAGAAATAGCAGAATAGTTTAAAATTTGAACGGTGAAAATCGGCTGAAAATTGTGGAAGTAGTTAAGTGCCAAAAAACGCGTACAAAAGTGGCAACTGGAATAATAATAAAGAAGAAAGAGAAACAGGAAAACAATAGTGTGGATGCCTTAAAGCATCCACACAATAAAGAGAAACAGGAACTCAATAGTGTGGAAGCCCTTTTAGGGCATCCACACAATAAAGAACTAGAAAAATTTGCATTTCCTGCGAAAATGCTGTGTGGATGCCTTAACGCTGAAGCTGTCTGCTGAAAAGCTGAAAAAGATGAAAAGTTGCAAAAAGTTGTATGGTGGTGAAAAAAAAAAAAAAAATGCCGCCCTGAGCAGGATTCGAACCTGGCCCTCCTGGTCTCAAAGCGGCTATTCACTTCACTGAGCCAAAGTCATTCTGACAAATAATAGGTGGAGAGACTGACAATTTTGCTGAAATGAGCAGAAGCTGCTGAGAATTGTGCTGAGAAGAAGTGAAAAGGCTGAAAATTTTGCAGAAAAGAGGTGAATCAGCAGAATTTCTGCAGAAAAGAGGTAAAGAAGCAATAAGTTGCGCTGAAAAGAGATGAATCAGCAGAATTTCTGCTCAAAGGCGGCTATTCATTTCCCTGAGCCAAAGTCATTCTTACAAAGAAGAGGTGGAGAGACGGACAATTCTGCTGAAATGAGCAGAAGCTGCTGACAATTGTGCTGATAAGAGGTGAAAAGGCTGAAAATTTTGCAGAAAAGAGGTGAATCAGCAGAATTTCTGCAGAAAAGAGGCAAAAAGCAGAAACTTGCGCTGAAAAGAGATGAATCAGCAGAGTTTCTGCTCAAAAGAGTTGTCTTTTTTCTGAATACAGCCAAAAAAGCTGGAATTTGTGCTGAAAAGGGGTGAAAAAAATGAAAATTTTGCTGAAAAGGGGTGAAGAAGATGAAGAAGCTAAAGTATACTAAATCAAAGTATTTGTGCCAAAACATAGTGTTTCTGCCATATTGTGGTAGTACTACATTACAACATGAATACGGATTAAAGATGAAAGAAACTGGCAACAAATTCCTCCACTACAAACCAGTCTGATACCACTTCTTTGCAGTGTTCACGTTTACTAAGGCACTACCCAAAAGGCGCCACAAGAGGGCACTCCAACACAAGAGATGAGGTGAATGAGCAGAATTTCTGCTGAAAAGAGGCAGAAGGTTCTGTATGTAGAAAAAGAAACACTGTTGAACCATGTGTGAAATAAATAAAGAAACGAAATGAAAGAACAACCTGGTTCTGCTCAAATTCACCAATCAGAGGTACTGCAAAAGTTGTATGGTGGTGAAAACAAAATGTTGCCCTGAGCAGGATTCGAACCTGGCCCTACCAGGCTCAAAGCAGATACTCATCTCACTGACCCAAACACATTCTCACAGAGAAGAGGTGGACAGACTGACAATTCTGCTGAAATGAGCAGAAGCTGCTGAGAATTGTGCTGATAAGAGGTGAAAAGGCTGAAAATTTTGCAGAAAAGAGGTGAATCAGAAGAATTTCTGCAGAAAAGAGGCAAAGGAGCAGAAACGTGCGCTGAAAGAGATGAATCAGCAGAGTTTCTGCTGAAAAGAGTTTTTTTTTCTGAAAACAGCCCCAAAAATGGAATTTGTGCTGAAAAGGGGTGAAAAAAAAAAAATTTGCTGAAAAGGGGTGAAGAAGGTAAAGTATACCAAATCAAAGTATTTGTGCCAAAACATAGTGTTTCTGCCATATTGTGGTATTTGTGCCACAAAAGTTACTACATTACAACATGAATACGGATTAAAGATGAAAGAAACTGGCAACAAATTCCTCCACTACAAACCAGTCTGATACCACTTCTTTGCAGTGTTCACATTTACTAAGGCACTACCCAAAAGGTGTCACAAGAGGGCACTCCAACACAAGAGATGACCTATGTACACTGATGCACTTAGTAACAGTCAGCCTCCTACTTAGCCACTCGTAATACAGCGATATTACAGTGTACAAATTCACATAAATATGATTTGGCAGAAATACTAAACTTTGGCACAAATACTATAATTGAGTACAAGTACTCTAAGATAACAGAAATACTATGATTTAGCAGAAATACAATGTTTTTGCAGAAACACTGTAATTTCACTCAAATACTATGAGATAGCAGTAATACTACTATGATTTGGCAGAAATGCTACGTTTTAGTACAAATACTATGACAAAGCAGAAATACTATGACTTAGAAGTAATACTATCACAAAAGGGATTCCTCAAAATACTATGAAATTGCAGTAATTCTATGGTTTGGCAGAAATACGGTACTTTCATACAAATACAATGCTTTGGTACAAATACTATATTTTGGTATGAATACTATGATTTGCAACAAATACTATGATTTGGCACGAGTAGTATGATTTAGTACAAATACTACGAATTGGCAGAAATACTGTGACTTAGTAGTAATACTATAACATAACAGATATACTGTTATGTTGCAGACAGTCTATGTTTTTGCACAAATACCACAATATGGCAGAAATACTATGTTTTAGCACAAATACTATGATTTGGTATAAATACTATGTTTTGGCACATATACCTTATTCAGCAGATATACTATAACATAACAGAAATTCTACGACATAGTAGTAATACTATAACATAACAGAAATATTAATTGGGCACAAATACTATAATTTGGCACAAGTACCATGTTTTGGCAAAATCCCATAATTTGGCACAAATACTATGATATGGCAGAAATACTATGATTGGGTACAAATACTATGATTGGGCAGAAATACTATGTTTCAGTACAAATACTATGATTTAGCAGAAATACTATGTTTTAACATAAATTCTATTTTTTGGCAGAAATTTCTGCTCAAAGGTACTATTTCTGCCTTTTGGCAGAAATGCTGTAATTTGGCATAAATACTATGATTTGGGATAAATACTATGATTTGACAGATATACTATATTCAGCATATATACTATAACATAACAGAAATACTTCCACCTAGTAGTAATACTATAATATATCAGAAATGTCATGATTTGACACAAAAACCATGATTTGGCACAAATACCATGACTTGGCAAAAATACTATGATTTAGCAGAAATACTATGATTGAGCAGAAGTACTAAGATGTAGTAGAAGTACTTTGATTTAGCAGAAATACTATTATGGAGGAGTAATACTTTAACATGGGAGAAATATTGATACACACACACACATACACAGAGCCTAAAGGGAGCAGGGGCTGTTAAGAGTCTGGGCTTGGTATATCTAGGTCAGCTAAATTGGCTGCACCTGCTGTAATCAGCCCTTACACACACAGACACAGAGAGAGGTGTGAGTTTTCTTCAGTGTATTTCTGACATTCAGGATTCCCCTCGAACAAATGGCCATAATTTCCTAACCGTAGGGGGCTAGAATGGTCGTTCTGACACCGCTTTGTTCAGAAGAGATGGGGAATCTGCAGGTCTTCTTAATTCAGAGATAAAATATAAATTATTGAAGATATATGACTTGTAATACACTGTAACTGAGTAGAGGCGAAAGCAAAACTGCCTTGACTTGCCCTCAAACAACGTTTTGTAACTCTAAATCTATATGGAGCATCAAAATCATTCTTTCACCGTAAGAAACAGCAGGCTGTGGTGAACAGTCATGGAATTTTCAGGTCTCTGTGGAAATCCATCAAAAGATATGATGAGAGAAAAAGTGCCTCATTTCCAGAGTTTTAAATCTGAAGAGATCTGAGCAAGGCATGAATTTCCTACTCTCAAACAAGTGTAATTCATGGCCAAACGGTAATAGGTGATAAAAAACTTTTTGAATTGTGAGCATCAGGAGTGTCTGAAGATATATTTGCACAAGCCTCATGTCTCAACTTTGTTTCGTTAAGGAGATATGACGATTTAAAAATGCCTCTCATTAGAGAAATACAGCGGTGATTTTGAACAAACTCTCCATTGACTTTCTATGGACAATTTTCAGACTTTGTGTTACTCTGAGGAGATTTGCAAAAAATCTATAAATCCCACAACAATGATAGTGACATTTTTTGAAAGCCAGCAAAAATACCTACGTTTTGATGTATAATTTGTGGGGGTTGAGTGGAAATTGGGCGAGTAGCAAGAAGTTGTTGGAACATGAAGAGAAAATTCAGAATGGATGAGTGTCCACTCTGAGTTAATTGCATAGCAACCATAACAACGCATGTATTTTCTGAAAAATCACAATTTTGCAACTGAAAACTTAAAGAGGTATAAGATTAAAACGATAGAAGATCTGAAAAAGCTGAATCAGACAGGAATAGCCCAATAATCTGAGAACATTTTAAAGTTTGAATGGAGTTTCTAGGTGAAAGTATGACAAAGTAGTTAAGTTTCAAAAACAAGCAAGTTTTAGCAGAATTGTGGAAGTTTTCCATTCATTTCAATGGGACAAATTAAAGGAAAAAAGTGTAATATTTTAAAAAGTATAAGAGTAATAAACACCAAAAGTCATTGCCGGAAAGAGCAAAAAGAGCAGAACAGTATAGAGTTTGAACTGAGAAAATCGGCTGAAAACTGAGGAAGTAGTTAAGTGCCAAAAAGTGTACGGAAGCAACTAGAAGAATAATAATAACTAGAAAAATTTGCATTTCCTGCGAAAATGCTGTGTGGATGCCTTAACGCTGAAGCTGTCTGCTGAAAAAGATGAAAAGATGCAAAAAGTTGTATGGTGGTGAAAAGAACATGTTGCCCTGAGCAGGATTCGAACCTGGACCTTCTGGTCTCAAGGAAGCTACTCATCTCACTGAGCTAAACTCATTCTCTCAAAAAGGAGGAGGAGAAACCGACAATTCTGCTAAAATGAGCAGAAGCTGCTGAGAATTGTGCTGAGAAGAGGTGAAAAGGCTGAAAATTTTGCAGAAAAGAGGTAAATCAGCAGAATTTCTGCAGAAAAGAGGCAAAGAAGCAGAAACTTGCGCTGAAAAGAGATGAATCAGCAGAGTTTCTGCTCAAAAGAGTTGTCTTTTTTCTGAATACAGCCAAAAAAGCTGGAATTTGTGCTGAAAAGGGGTGAAAAAAATGAAAATTTTTCTGAAAAGGGGTGAAGAAGCTAAAGTATACTAAATCAAAGTATTTGTGCCAAAACATAGTGTTTCTGCCATATTGTGGTACTACTACATTACAACATGAATACGGATTAAAGATGAAAGAAACTGGCAACAAATTCTTCCACTACAAACCAGTCTGATACCACTTCTTTGCAGTGTTCACATTTACTAAGGCACTACCCAAAAGGCGCCACAACAGGGCACTCCAACACAACAGATGACCTATGTACACTGATGCACTTAGTAACAGTCAGCCTCCTTGAATTGGCAGAAATACTGTGATTTAGTAGTAATACTATAACATAACAGATATACTACCAGGCTCAAAGCAGCTACTCATCTCACTGACCCAAACACATTCTCACAGAGAAGAGGTGGACAGACTGACAATTCTGCTGAAATGAGCAGAAGCTGCTGAGAATTGTGCTGATAAGAGGTGAAAAGGCTGAAAATTTTGCAGAAAAGAGGTAAATCAGCAGAATTTCTGCAGAAAAGAGGCAAAGAAGCAGAAACTTGCGCTGAAAAGAGATGAATCAGCAGAGTTTCTGCTCAAAAGAGTTGTCTTTTTTCTGAATACAGCCAAAAAAGCTGGAATTTGTGCTGAAAAGGGGTGAAAAAAATGAAAATTTTTCTGAAAAGGGGTGAAGAAGCTAAAGTATACCAAATCAAAGTATTTGTGCCAAAACATAGTGTTTCTGCCATATTGTGGTACTACTACATTACAACATGAATACGGATTAAAGATGAAAGAAACTGGCAACAAATTCCTCCACTACAAACCAGTCTGATACCACTTCTTTGCAGTGTTCACATTTACTAAGGCACTACCCAAAAGGCGCCACAACAGGGCACTCCAACACAACAGATGACCTATGTACACTGATGCACTTAGTAACAGTCAGCCTCCTTGAATTGGCAGAAATACTGTGATTTAGTAGTAATACTATAACATAACAGATATACTACCAGGCTCAAAGCAGCTACTCATCTCACTGACCCAAACACATTCTCACAGAGAAGAGGTGGACAGACTGACAATTCTGCTGAAATGAGCAGAAGCTGCTGAGAATTGTGCTGATAAGAGGTGAAAAGGCTGAAAATTTTGCAGAAAAGAGGTAAATCAGCAGAATTTCTGCAGAAAAGAGGCAAAGAAGCAGAAACTTGCGCTGAAAAGAGATGAATCAGCAGAGTTTCTGCTCAAAAGAGTTGTCTTTTTCTGAATACAGCCAAAAAGCTGGAATTTGTGCTGAAAAGGGTGAAAAAAAAATGAAAATTTTGCTGAAAAGGGGTGAAGAAGCTAAAGTATACCAAATCAAAGTATTTGTGCCAAAACATAGTGTTTCTGCCATATTGTGGTACTACTACATTACAACATGAATACGGATTAAAGATGAAAGAAACTGGCAACAAATTCCTCCACTACAAACCAGTCTGATACCACTTCTTTGCAGTGTTCACATTTACTAAGGCACTACCCAAAAGGCGCCACAAGAGGGCACTCCAACACAAGAGATGAGGTGAATGAGCAGAATTTCTGCTGAAAAGAGGCAGAAGGTTCTGTATGTAGAAAAAAGAAACACTGTTGAACCATGTGTGAAATAAATAAAGAAATGAAATGAAAGAACAACCTGGTTCTGCTCAAATTCACCAATCAGAGGTACTGCCTCAGTCTGCTTCATCAGGCTGTGTACTTGTTTCTGCCATGGAGCGTTAAAAAGAATCTGAGGTCCATATTAGAAAAGCTGCTAAAATCATAAAACTTTGCAGAATTGTAATAAATTAGCAATATAAATTACAGGTCTGTGATAGTGTATAAATTTGTAGTGAAAAAAAAACCATGTGGACCAAGGTGGAATTGAACCCACGACCTTTGGGCTGCAGACCCGTGTCATTACCAAATGCGCCACCGGCAAAGAGAGCCAGTGCCTGGAAAACAGGGAGATGAGCAGTCAGAATTAGATCGCGGTGAGAGGCGTAAAGCGCCGTTTTCTGGAGTTACAAAATGTCGTGTAACTCAAAAACTAGGTGGGATAGAAGCACAATTCCTTTACTGGGTGAATCAGCAGAATTTCATGAACTTTGACTGCGATAGCTCTTTGTACCTCCGTCGCGGAGATATGACGAGAGAAGAAACGGCTTCATTTAAAGAGTTTGAAAACAAACGTAATTTCTGGCTCAAGAGTTTGAAAACAAACATAATTCATGGCTCAACAGTATGATGACAGTAAAAACTGCTCCAACCACGAGTGTCAGCAGTGTCTGAAGATGAATTGGCACAAGCCTCTCATCTTAACTTTGCTTTATTAAAATTATTGTGGCTTGCAGATGAATCTTGCAAAGAAGCTGACAGGGAGAGATTGAACCTGTATTTCCACCCCAAGCTGGTAGGGGGAGTTTTTTATTGAACATACTTGCTTGTGTCACAATGTGCTTCAAGGGTCAATAACAGCATAACAGAACTCACTTATGGTACTGCATTCTTCCTATAAAACAATAACTGTCAGTGACTTTGTACCGTAGTATAAACACAACATTCAAACAACAGTTAAAAGTAACGTAACCATAAACAATGAAACAAGAACATCTCAAATGCAGCACATGTCCCAAGGCATGATGGGAGAGAACTAGCTGTTCCCCCAACACGCCACATTATTTATGATTTATGATTTGGCAGAAACACTGGGACTTGGTATAAATACTATGACTTACATGAAATACTTTGACTTAGCAGAAATTCTGTAATCTAGCAAAAAGCACTTCAGCATAGCAGAAATTCTATGATTGAGCAGAATTACTAGGATTTAGCACAAACACTATGATTTGTCTAAAAAAAAACCTTTATTTTGCAGTTATATTGTGATTTGGCAGAAATACTATGCTTTGGAACAAATACCAAGATTTGGCAGAAATACTATGAGCAGTAATAATATAACATAGCAGAAATACTGTTATTTTGTGGAAATACTATGCTTTGGCACAAATACCATGATTTGGCCAAAATACTATGATTTAGCAGAAATACTAAGATGTAGTAGAAGTACTTTGATTTAACACAAATACTATTATGGAGGAGTAATACTTTAACATGGGAGAAATATTGATACAGACACACAAACATACACATACACAGAGCCTAAAGGGAACAGTGGCTGTTAAGAGTCTGGGCTTGGTATATCTAGGTCAGTTAAATTAGCTGCACCTGCTGTAATCAGCCCTTACACACACAGACACAGAGAGAGGTATAAGTTTTCTGCAGTGTATTTCTTACATTCACATTCAGGATTCCCCTCGAACCTCCTGGAAATGCACAGTTTGTGCTGAAATTATCAGAAGCTGCTGGGAACTGTGCTGATAAGAGGCAAAAGGATGAAAATTTTGCAGAAAAGAGGTGAATCAGCAGAGTTTCTGCTGAAAAGAGGTTTTTTTTCTGAAAACCGCCAAAAAAGCTGGAATTTGTGTTGAAAAGGGGTGAAAAAAATGAAAATTTTGCTGAAAAGGGGTGAAGAAGCTAAAGTATACCAAATCAAAGTGTTTGTGCCAAAACATGGTATTGCTGCCATATTGTGGTATTTATGCCACAAAAGTTACTACATTACAACATGAATACGGATTAAAGATGAAAGAAACTGGCAACAAATTCCTCCACTACAAACCAGTCTGATACCACTTCTTTGCAGTGTTTACTAAGGGACTACCCAAAAGGCGCCACAAGAGGGCACTCCAACACAACAGATGACCTATGTACACTGATGCACTTAGTAACAGTCAGCCTCCTACTTAGCCACTACGTAATACAGCGATATTACAGTGTACAAATTCACATAAATTTGCAGGGGAACAAACAAAGCAGGAACAAGCCCAAAACAATCAAATAACTGTGCTGCCATAGCTATCGCTAACTTTTACATACGCTAAAGGTAACTAAAACCAATACACACAAGTAGCAGGGTAAACATCTTAAGCATGGAACATTAACTCACGTTTATGTGACACACACCATCCCCAACAAATACAGGATGGGCTATTTGCTCCCCTTCCCAGCAGCTCTCTCCTCAATTGTAACCACAGGAACGAAGGAAGACCATCTAGCTCAGAAGTCCCATGAATTCCCTCACTGCTCAGAGGCTGCTGGGTAATGTAGCTCACACTAACACAGGTTTTTCTACAAGCACAAATACTATAACATAGCAGAAATACTGTGATTTTGTTGAAATACTATGCTTTAGGACAAATACTATGATTTGGCAGAAATACTATGTTTTGGTACAAATGCTGTGCTTAGGCACAAATATTATGATTTGGCAGACACGATGATTTAGCAGAGATAATATGATTTGGCAGAAATACTAAACTTTGGCACAAATACTATAATTGAGTGCAAGTACTTTAAGATAACAGAAATACTATGATTTAGCAGAAATAAAATGTTTTTGCAGAAACACTGTAATTTCACTCAAATACTTTGAAATAGCCGTAATACTATGATTTGGCAGAACATAACAGAAATTCTATGACTTAGTAGTAATACTATAACATAACAGAAATATTAATTGGGCACAAATACTATAATTTGGCACAAGTACCATGTTTTGGCAAAATCCCATAATTTGGCACAAATACTATGATTTGGCAGACACTATGATTTAGCAGAGATAATATCGTTTGGCAGAAATACTAAACTTTGGCACAAATACTATAATTGAGTACTTTAAGATGAGAGAAATACTATGATTTTGCAGAAATACAATGTTTTTGCAGAAACACTGTAATTTCACTCAAATACTATGAAATAGCAGTAATACTATGATTTGGCAGAAATACTATGTTTCAGTACAAATACTATGACAAAGCAGAAATACTATGACTTAGAAGTAATACTATAACAAAAGGGATTCCTCAAAATACTATGAAATTGCAGTAATTCTATGATTTGGCAGAAATACTGTACTTCATTACAAATACAATGCTTTGGTACAAATACTATATTTTGATTTAAATACTATGATTTGGCACGAGTAGTATGATTTAGTACAAATACTACGAATTGGCAGAAATACTGTGACTTAGTAGTAATACTATAACATAACAGATATACTATGATTTTGCAGACAGTCTATGTTTTTGCACAACTAGCACAATATGGCAGAAATACTATGATTTGGCACAAATACTATGATTTAGTACAAATACTCTTATTGGCACAAATACTATGTTTCAGTACAAATACTACGATTTGGCAATAATACTGGGTTTTAGCACAACTACTGAGATTTGGGTGAAATACTATGATTTAGAAGAAATACTATGACTTCGTACAAATACAATGTTTTGGTTCAAATAATATGATTTCCAAAAATACTATGATTTGGTACAAGTACCATGATTTAGTACAAATAATACAATTTCGGTCAAATACTATGAAATTGCAGTGATACTATGATTTTGAAGGAATACTATGATTTGGTAGAAATACTATGCCTTAGTAGTAATACTATAACATAGCAGATATAATGTGATTTTGCAGACATAGTATGTTTTTGCACAAATACTACGATTTAAGCTCAAATACTATGGAATTGCAGTAATACTATGATTTGGTAGGAATACTATGCCTTAGTAGTAATACTATAACATAACAGAAATACAATGTTATATTATATACATACAATTCTATGTTTTTGCACAAATACTACAACAACTACTACTACAAATACTACAAGAAATACTATGTTTGGGCAGTAATACTATTATTTGCTATAAATACTATTATTTGGCACATATACTATAATCAGCAGATATACTATAACATAACAGAAATTCTACGACTTAGTAGTAACACTATAATATAACAGAAATTTTAACTGGGCACAAATAACATGATTTGGCACAAATACCATGATTTGGCAAAAGATACCATGATTTGGCACAAATACGATCATATTGCAGAAATACTATGATTGGGTACAAATACTATGATTTGGCACAAGTACTATGAATAAGTACAAATACTATGATTTGGCAGAAATACTATGATTTAGCAGAAATACTGTTTTAACATAAATAATATCTTTTCAAAGAAATTTCTGCTAAAGGTACTATTTCTGCTTTTTAGCAGAAATACTGTAATTTTGCATAAATACTATGATTTGGGATAAATACTATGATTTGGCAGATATACTATATTCAGCACATAAACTATAACATAACAGACATTCCTCCACTTAGTAGTAATCTCATAACATAAAATAAATATTATGGTTCTGCCCCAAACCATGATTTGGGACAAATACCATGATTTTTCAAAAATACTATGATTTAGCAGAAATACTATGATTGAGCAGAAGTACTAAGATGTAGTAGAAGTACTTTGATTTAGCACAAATACTATTATGGAGGAGTAATACTTTAACATGGGAGAAATATTGATATACACACACACACACATAGAGCAAAGTGTACAGGGGCTGTTAAGAGTCTGGGCTTGGTATATCTAGGTCAGTTAAATTAGCTGCACCTGCTGTAATCAGCACTTACACACACAGACACAGAGACAGCTATGAGTTTTCTTCAGTGTATTTCTGACATTCAGGATTCCCCTCGAACAAATGGCCATAATTTCCTAACCGTAGGGGCTAGAATGGTCGTTCTGACACCGTTTTGTTCAGAAGAGATGGGGAATCTGCAGGTCTTCTTAATTCAGAGATAAAATATAAATTATTGAAGATATATGACTTGTAATACACTGTAACTGAGTAGAGGCGAAGCAAAACTGCCTTGACTTGCCCTCAAACAATGTTTTGTAACTCTAAATCTATATGGAGCATCAAAATCATTCTTTCACCGTAGAAAACAGCAGGCTTTGGTGAACAGTCATGGGAATTTTCAGGTCTCTGTGGAAATCCATCAAAAGATATGACGAGAGAAAAAAGTGCCTCATTTCCAGAGTTTGAAATCTGAAGAGATCTGAGCGAGGCATGAATTTCCTACTCTCAAACAAGTGTAATTCATGGCCAAACGGCAATAGGTGATAAAAACTTTTTGATTGTCAGCATCAGGAGTGTCTGAAGATATATTGGCACAAGCCTCATGTCTCAACTTTGTTTCGTTAAGGAGATATGACGATTTAAAATTGCCTCTCATTAGAGAAATACAGCGGTGATTTTGAACAAACTCTCCATTGACTTTCTATGGACAATTTTCAGACTTTGTGTTACTCTGAGGAGATTTGCAAAAATCTATAACTCCCACAACAATGATAGTGACATTTTTTGAAAGCCAGCAAAAATACCTACGTTTTGATGTATAATTTGTGGGGGTTGAGTGGAAATTGGGCGAGTAGCAAGAAGTTGTTGGAACATGAAGAGAAAATTCAGAATGGATGAGTGTCCACTCTGAGTTAATTGCATAGCAACCATAACAACGCATGTATTTTCTGAAAAATCACAATTTTGCAACTGAAAACTTAAAGAGGTATAAGATTAAAACGGTAGAAGATCTGAAAAAGCTGAATCAGACAGGAATAGCCCAATAATCTGAGAACATTTTAAAGTTTGAATGGAGTTTCTAGGTGAAAGTATGACAAAGTAGTTAAGTTTCAAAAACAAGCAAGTTTTAGCAGAATTGTGGAAGTTTTCCATTCATTTCAATGGGACAAATTAAAGGAAAAAAGTGTAATATTTTAAAAAGTATAAGAGTAATAAACACCAAAAGTCATTGCCGGAAAGAGCAGAAAGAGCAGAACAGTATAGAGTTTGAACTGAGAAAATCGGCTGAAAACTGAGGAAGTAGTTAAGTGCCAAAAAGTGTACGGAAGCAACTAGAAGAATAATAATAATAAAGAATAAAGAGAAACAGGAACTCAATAGTGTGGAAGCCCTTTAGGGCATCCACACAATAAAGAATAAAGAGAAACAGGAACTCAATAGTGTGGAAGCCCTTTAAGGGCATCCACACAATAAAGAGAAACAGGAAAACAATTGTGTGGAAGCCCTTTAGGGCATCCACACAATAATAAAGAAGAAAGAGAAACAGGATCTCAATAGTGTGGAAGCCCTTTTAGGGCATCCACACAATAATAATAATAAATCCGACGAATAGTAATATGTGTGCCTCTTGGCATAGGCACACATAATAATAATAATAATAATAATAATAATAATAATAATAATAATAATAATAACAATAATAAATCCGACGAATAGTAATATGTGTGCCTCTTGGCATAGGCACACATAATAATAATAACTAGAAAAATTTGCATTTCCTGCGAAAATGCTGTGTGGATGCCTTAACGCTGAAGCTGTCTGCTGAAAAGCTGAAAAAGATGAAAAGTTGCAAAAAGTTGTATGGTGGTGAAAAAAAATTGTTGCCTTGAGCAGGATTCAAACCTGGCCCTCTTAGTCTCAAGGCGTCTACTCATCTCACTAAGCCAAAGTCACTCTCAATTAGTCAGACTCATTCTCACAAAGAAGAGATGGAGAGACTGACAATTTTGCTGAAATGAGCAGAAGCTGCTGAGAATTGTGCTGGTAAGAGGAGAAAAGGCTGAAAATTTTGCAGAAAAGAGGTGAATCAGCAGAATTTCTGCTGAAAAGAGGTAAAGAAGCAAAAACTTGCGCTGAAAAGAGATGAATCAGCAGAATTTCTGCTCAAAAGAGTTTAAGAAGGAGAAAGTTGCGCTGAAAAGAGATGAATCAGCAGAATTTCTGCTTAAAAGAGTTTTTCCTGAAAACAGCTGAGATTTGTGCTAATAGGTGAAAAGGCTGAAAATTTTGCAGAAGAGGTGAACAAGCAGAATTTGGGCTGAAAAGAGGTGAAAATTCTGCTGAAAACAGTTCAATCAGCAGAATTTCTGCTGAAAAGTGTTCTGCAGAACTCTTTTCAGAATTCTGCTGAAAAGATGTTTTTGCTGAAAATAGCTGAAAAAGCTGGGAAACTGAAAATTTTGCTGAAAAGGGGTGAAAAGCTGAAATTGAGTTAAAAAGTTTCTCTCGTAAAACAGGTTTCTGCTTAAAACAGCTAAAAAGTTGAGATTTGTGCTGAAAACAGATGTTCAAATCCCATGACCAGGATTTGAACCTGGCCCTTCTGGTCTCAAGGAAGCTACTCATCTCACTGAACTAAACTTGTTCCGACAAACACAAGAGATGGAGAAACTGACAATTTTGCTAAATGAGCAGAAGCTGCTGAGTTTTGTGCTGAGATGTGAAAAGCTGAAAAATTTGCAGAAAAGAGGTGACTCAGCAGAATTTCTGCAGAAAAGATGGAAAGAAGAAGAACATCGCGCTGAAAAGACGGAAAGAAGCAATCACAGAAGTTGCTCATCTCACTGAACCAAAGCAGTTCTTGTCCCACCAAGAGATATGATGAGAGAAAAAATATGCAGGGGGGGCTGAAGAAGCTGAATTGTTGTGAAAAGAGGTGAAAAAGCTGAAATTCTTCTGAAAGAGCAGAACAGGCTGAAAATTTTCAGCTACTCATTGAGCCAAACTGGTTCTCACATAACTGAAAAAAGGTGAAAAAGCTGAAAATTCTGATAAAAACATCAGAAGTGGCTGACATTTGTGCTGATAAGAGGTGAAAACGCAAACTTTCTGCTGAAAAGAGGCAGAACAACCTGGTTCTGCTCAATTTCACCAGTCAGAGGTACTGCCTCTGTCTGCTTCATCAGGCTGTGTACTTGTATGTATTTCTGCCATGCAGCGTTAACAAGAATCTGAGGTCCATATTAGAAAAGCTGCTAAAATCATAAAACTTTGCAGAATTGTAATAAATTAGCAATATAAATTACAGGTCTGTGATAGTGTATAAATTTGTAGTGAAAAAAAAAAAACGTGGACCAAGGTGGGATTGAACCCACGACCTTTGAGCTGCAGAGCCGTGTCATTACTGATTGCGCCACCTGGAAAGGGGGCGGCGGTCTAAAAGACAGATACTTATTTTTACACAGTGTTCTGAATTATGAACAATGGTCTACAGCCAATCTTGTGTATTATTATACAGACTTTGGTTGTAAGATTCAGATAACTATTTAATAAAAGCTAAATATTTTATATGAGAGTAAGAAAGAAAAGTATATCTTTGTGTCCACCTTTCTCTGTTAATGGCCTACCTGGCCCCCTGGCAAAAGCTTTGCTAGATCCGCCCCTGCACAGTTACCAGCTGTCAGCTACACAAAAAAAGGAGCTTGCTGTTTACAGGGAGTGCAGAATTATTAGGCAAATGAGTATTTTGTCCACATCATCCTCTTCATGCATGTTGTCTTACTCCAAGCTGTATAGGCTCGAAAGCCTACTACCAATTAAGCATATTAGGTGATGTGCATCTCTGTAATGAGAAGGGGTGTGGTCTAATGACATCAACACCCTATATCAGGTGTGCATAATTATTAGGCAACTTCCTTTCCTTTGGCAAAATGGGTCAAAAGAAGGACTTGACAGGCTCAGAAAAGTCAAAAATAGTGAGATATCTTGCAGAGGGATGCAGCAGTCTTAAAATTGCAAAGCTTCTGAAGCATGATCATCGAACAATCAAGCGTTCATTCAAAATAGTCAACAGGGTCGCAAGAAGCGTGTGGAAAAACCAAGGCGCAAAATAACTGCCCATGAACTGAGAAAAGTCAAGCGTGCAGCTGCCAAAATGCCACTTGCCACCAGTTTGGCCATATTTCAGAGCTGCAGCATCACTGAGTGCCCAAAAGCACAAGGTGTGCAATACTCAGAGACATGGCCAAGGTAAGAAAGGCTGAAAGACGACCACCACTGAACAAGACACACAAGCTGAAACGTCAAGACTGGGCCAAGAAATATCTCAAGACTGATTTTTCTAAGGTTTTATGGACTGATGAAATGAGAGTGAGTCTTGATGGGCCAGATGGATGGGCCCGTGGCTGGATTGGTAAAGGGCAGAGAGCCCCAGTCCGACTCAGACGCCAGCAAGGTGGAGGTGGAGTACTGGTTTGGGCTGGTATCATCAAAGATGAGCTTGTGGGGCCTTTTTCGGGTTGAGGATGGAGTCAAGCTCAACTCCCAGTCCTACTGCCAGTTTCTGGAAGACACCTTCTTCAAGCAGTGGTACAGGAAGAAGTCTGCATCCTTCAAGAAAAACATGATTTTCATGCAGGACAATGCTCCATCACACGCGTCCAAGTACTCCACAGTGTGGCTGGCAAGAAAGGGTATAAAAGAAGAAAAACTAATGACATGGCCTCCTTCTTCACCTGATCTGAACCCCATTGAGAACCTGTGGTCCATCATCAAATGTGAGATTTACAAGGAGGGAAAACAGTACACCTCTCTGAACAGTGTCTGGGAGGCTGTGGTTGCTGCTGCACGCAATGTTGATGGTGAACAGATCAAAACACTGACAGAATCCATGGATGGCAGGCTTTTGAGTGTCCTTGCAAAGAAAGGTGGCTATATTGGTCGCTGATTTGTTTTTGTTTTGTTTTTGAATGTCAGAAATGTATATTTGTGAATGTGGAGAGGTTATATTGGTTTCACTGGTAAAATAAATAATTGAAATGGGTATATATTTGTTTTTGTTGTTGCCTAATAATTATGCACAGTAATAGTCACCTGCACACACAGATATCCCCTAAAATAGCTAAAACTAAAAACAAACTAAAACTACTTCCAAAACATTCAGCTTTGATATTAATGAGTTTTTGGGTTCATTGAGAACATGGTTGTTGTTCAGTAATAAAATTATTCCTCAAAAATACAACTTGCCTAATAATTCTGCACTCCCTGTATATGTCTCTCAAAAACAGTTCATAACTTCCCTTTTTTCAGCTGTGGCTCCAGAAAACATCAGCTGATACTAAAAATTAAAATCAAATGAATTCTAACAACAGCTGATCAAGCTTAAACGTGCTGCTGTTATTTAGCGCGATAAACAAGAGCGAAAAGCCGATCGTTGATCAGTTTCATGAGTGAAGTTGCAACTGGCGAGAGAATGACAGGGGAGGCTTCGTAACGACAGAATAAATCATAATATTTTCTCTGAATGTGGGGCGATTCCGTTTGTACGGCAACTCTCACGAACCAACCCTTATGAATAAAATAAAGTTCAACATCAGTAACTTACCGTGCACACAGCTGTCGTGCTAGTTAGAACGCAGTACGATTGTAAAAGGTCAGCACAAGGAAAATAAACTACACCTAAACTCGGTTTATATCTGACCCAAATAGAGTGCAGTTCATAACTTCTTACCTGAAATTCGGTTCACCTCACACTCCTGCCTTCGGTTTCCAGCATCATCGGCCCATATAAACGAAAAATAAGTCCAGCTAAAACCTGATCCACGATTGACCTCCAGGTTAGCAACCACCGGTCGATCGGCGGTCGCCTGCCCCGCCTCGTATGTCTGGTTTGCGGCATGTTTCTGTCACACACCGGTGGATAGCTGCCCTCTGTTGTAGCTCCGGCTAGCTCCACCACCAAACAACTCAGTTATTTTTTCCACATCGACCAGCATCATCGGCCCATATAAGCGAAAAATAAGTCCAGCTAAAACACAGACTTGGCGAGCGATCGGGTGTTGCAACAAATTTTAGCCGTGTCACTATAAGCCAAGCCTCGGTGCTTTGAGGGTCGCTAGCGGCGCTAGCTAGCCGGCTGGCTATCAGCAACACATAAGACAACTGTTGCTAATATAGGATGTCTTGATAAAACGAGCAGATATTTGAAGTTTACACACCTATATTCTCGCCTGAAAATGTCTTAAAAGTTTAGTTTGTGACCTAGAAACACGAATAAAAGACATATAAAATGAAGTGGTGGCCACCATTGTTTGACTCGGTAGAGGCCTCTGTAGAGGCGTGCTATGAATTGTGGGATATGGAGTTTTGGGCCAAGGATAGATCTTTTCGCCTGTACTACTCCGGGTATACCACTAGAGAGAGCCAAGACACCACAAATGAAGTCTGTTTCTATGGCGCCAAAAGTAGACTCTTTCTAAATTTGCACTAAAATATTAATATTTAAAAAACTATAAAAGTCATGAACACCAAAAGTCGTACCATACTAGTCCAGCTCCAGCCGCACAAAATGATCTAACATATGTAACCCTATTGTCAAAACTGTTCGGCAGAGGAGCGCGGAAAATTTTCACTAAAATATTAATATTTCAAAAACTATAAAATTCATGAACACCAAAAGTCATAGCACACCATTCCAGATCCAGCCGCACAAAATGAGGTAACATATATGAAGCTTGTCTCAAAACTGCGGGGCGAGTTTCGCTGCAAAATTTCAGGCGGAAACTGGAGAATAATAATAACTAGAAAAATTTGCATTTCCTGCGAAAATGCTGTGTGGATGCCATAACGCTGAAGCTGTCTGCTGAAAATGACTGAAAAAGATGAAAAGCTGCAAAAAATTGTATGGCGGTAAAGAAACTGAAAAATTCTGCTGAAAACAGGTGAAGAAGCAGAATCTTTTGCTGAAAAGAGTTGAAAAGGCAAAGATTCTGCTTAAAAGGGGTAAGAAGATTCAAATTTGTACTGAAGAGGTGAAAAAGTTTCTTCTGAAATGAGCAGAAGATACTGAGATTTGTACTGATAAGAGATGAAAGGCTGAAAATTGTGCTTAAAATAGGTGAATCAGCAGAATTTCTACTGAAAAGAGGGAAAGTTGTAGAACGTTGCACTGAAAACAGGTGAATCAGTGGAATTTCCGCTAAAAAAGAGATTTCTGCTAAAAACAACCGAAAAAGCTGGTATTTGTGCTGAAAAGGGATGAAAAAACTCACAATTATGCTGAAACGGGATGAAGAAGACGTGTTGGGGTCTTGAGAAGAGTTAAATAAGTTGAACTGATATGGTTGGGTACAAATAGTATGATTTGGCAATAATACTGCCTTTTTGCAGTAATACTATGATTTTGAAGGAATACTATGATTTGGTAGAAATACTATGCCTTAGTAGTAATGCTATAACATAATAGATATACTATGATTTTGCAGACAGTCTATTTTTTTCCACAACTAGCACAATATGGGAGAAATACTATGATTTGGCACAAGTACTATGATTTAGTACAAATACCATGATTTGGCAATAATACTGGGTTTTAGCACAACTACTGAGATTTAGGTGAAATACTATGATTTAGAAGAAATACTATGACTTCGTACAAATACAATGTTTTGGTTCAAATAATATGATTTGCAAAAAATTCTACGATTTCGCTCAAATACTATGAAATTGCAGAAATACTATGATTTTGAAGGAATACTATGATTTTGTAGAATTACTATGCCTTAGTAGTAATACTATAGCATAGCAGATATACTGTGATTTTGCAGACATAGTATGTTTTTGCACAAATACTACGATTTTGCTGAAATACTATGAAATTGCAGTAATACTATGATTTTGAAGGAATACTATGATTTGGTAGAAATACAATGCCTTAGTAGTAATACTATAGCATAGCAGATATACTGTGATTTTGCAGACATAGTATGTTTTTGCACAAATACTACGATTTTGCTCAAATACTATGAAATTGCAGTAATACTATGATTTTGAAGGAATTCTATGATTTGTTAGAAATACTATGCATTAGTAGTAATACTATAACATAACAGATATATGATGATTTTGCAGACATTCTGGTTTTACACAAATACTATAATGTGGCAGTATACTATGTTTTAGCACAAATACTATGATTTGCTATAAATACTATGATTTTGTACATATACTATATTCAGCAGAGATACTATAACAAAACAGAAAGTCTACGACTTAGTAGTAATACTATAACATAATAGATATACTATGATTTTGCAGACAGTCTATGTTTTTGCACAACTAGCACAATGTGGCTGAAATACTGTGATTTGGCACAACTACTATGATTTAATACAAATACTCTTATTGGCAGAAATACTATGCCTTAGTAGTAATACTATAACATAACAGATATACTGTGATTTTGCAGACATAGTATGTTTTTTCACAAATACTACGATTTCGCTCAAATACTATGAAATTGCAATAATACTATGATTTTGAAGAAATGCTATGATTTGGTAGAAATGCTATCAGAAGCTGCTGAGAACTGTGCTGATAAGAGGCAAAAAGGATGAAAATTTTGCAGAAAAGAGGTGAATCAGCAGAATTTCTGCAGAATAGAGGCAAAACAGAACGTTGTGCTGAAAAGAGGTGAATCAGCAGAGTTTCTGCTGAAAAGAGTTTTTTTTTTCTGAAAACCGCCAAAAAAGCTGGAATTTGTGCTGAAAAGGGGTGAAAAAAATGAAAATTTTGCTGAAAAGGGGTGAAGAAGCTAAAGTATACCAAATCAAAGTATTTGTGCCAAAACATGGTATTTCTGCCATATTGTGGTATTTGCGCCACAAAAGCCACTACTTAGCCACTACGTAATACAGCGATATTACAGTGTACAAATTCACATAAATTTGCAGGGGGAACAAACAAAGCAGGAACAAGCCCAAAACAATCAAATAACTGTGCTGCCATAGCTATCGCTAACTAGCACATACGCTAAAGGTAACTAAAACCAATACACACAAGTAGCAGGGTAAACATCTTAAGCATGGAACATTAACTCACGTTTATGTGACACACACCATCCCCAACAAATACAGGATGGGCTATTTGCTCCCCTTCCCAGCAGCTCTCTCCTCAATCGTTAGCCCAGGAACGAAGGAAGACCATCTAGCTCAGAAGTCCCATGAATTCCCTCACTGCTCAGAGGCTGCTGGGTAATGTAGCTCCAATAACACAGGTTTTTCTACAAGCACAAATACTATAACATAGCAGAAATACTGTGATTTTGTTGAAATGCTATGCTTTAGGACAAATAGTATGATTTGGCAGAAATACTATGTTTTAGGACATATACTATGATTTGGATCAAATACTATGATATAGCAGCAATACTATGTTTTGGTACAAATGCTGCGTTTAGGCACAAATATTATGATTTGGCAGACACTATGATTTAGCAGAGATAATATGATTTGGCAGAAATACTACACTTTGGCACAAATACTATAATTGAGTGCAAGTACTTTAAGATAACAGAAATACTATGATTTAGCAGAAATACAATGTTTTTGCAGAAACACTGTAATTTCACTCAAACACTATGAAATAGCAGTAAAACTATGATTTGGCAGAAATACTATGTTTCAGTACAAATACTATGACAAAGCAGAAATACTACGACTTAGAAGTAATACTATAACAAAAGGGATTCCTGAAAATACTATGAAATTGCAGTAATTCTATGATTTGGCAGAAATACTGTACTTGTTACAAATACAATGCTTTGGTACAAATACTATATTTTGATTTCAATACTATGATTTGGCACAAGTAGTATGATTTAGTACGAATACTACTACGAATTGGCAGAAATACTGTAACTTAGTAGTAATAGTATAACATAGCAGATATAATGTGATTTTGCAGACATAGTATGTTTTTTCACAAATAGTACGATTTCGCTCAAATACTATGGAATTGCAGTAATACTATAACATAACAGATATACTATGATTTTGCAGAAATTCTATGTTTTTGCACAAATACTACAACAACTACTACTACACATACTACAAGAAATACTATGTTTGGGCAGTAATACTATTATTTGCTATAAATACTATTATTTGGCACATATACCATAATCAGCAGATATACTATAACATAACAGAAATTCTATGACTTAGTAGTAACACTAATATAACAGAAATTTTAACTGGCCACAAATAACATGATTTGGCACAAATACCATGATTTGGCAAAAAGATACCATGATTTGGCACAAATACGATCATATTGCAGAAATACTATGATTGGGTACAAATACTATGATTTGGCACAAGTACTATGAATAAGTACAAATACTATGATTTGGCAGAAATACTATGATTTAGCAGAAATACTATGTTTTAACATAAATAATATCTTTTCACAGAAATTTCTGCTAAAGGTACTATTTCTGCTTTTTAGCAGAAATACTGTAATTTTGCATAAATACTATGATTTGGGATAAATACTATGATTTGGCAGATATACTATATTCAGCACATAAACTATAACATAACAGACATTCCTGCACTTAGTAGTAATCTCATAACATAAAATAAATATTATGGTTCTGCCCCAAACCATGATTTGGAACAAATACCATGATTTTCAAACATCCTATGATTTAGCAGAAATACTATGATTGAGCAGAAGTACTAAGATGTAGTAGAAGTACTTTGATTTAGCACAAATACTATTATGGAGGAGTAATACTTTAACATGGGAGAAATATTGATATATACACACACACACACAGAGAGCAAAGTGTACAGGGGCTGTTAAGAGTCTGGGCTTGGTATATCTAGGTCAGCTAAATTGGCTGCACCTGCTGTAATCAGCACTTACACACACAGACACAGAGACAGCTATGAGTTTTCTGCAGTGTATTTCTCACATTCAGGATTCCCCTCGAACAAATGGCCATAATTTCCTAACCGTAGGGGCTAGAACGGTCGTTCTGACACCGTTTTGTTCAGAAGAGATGGGGGAATCTGCAGGTCTTCTTAATTCAGAGATAAAATATAAATTATTGAAGATATATGACTTGTAATACACTGTAACTGAGTAGAGGCGAAGCAAAACTGCCTTGACTTGCCCTCAAACAACGTTTTGTAACTCTAAATCTATATGGAGCATCAAAATCATTCTTTCACCGTAAGAAACAGCAGGCTTTGGTGAACAGTCATGGAAATTTTCAGGTCTCTGTGGAAATCCATCAAAAGACATGACGAGAGAAAAAGTGCCTCATTTCCAGAGTTTGAAATCTGAAGAAATCTGAACGAGGGACAAATTTCCTACCCTCAAACAAGTGTAATTCATGGCCAAACGGTAATAGGTAAGGAAAAAATTCTTGAATTGTGAGCATCAGGAATGTCTGAAGATATATTGGCACAAGCGTCATGTCTCAACTTTGTTTCGTTAAGGAGATATGACGATTTGAAAATGCCTCTCATTAGAGAATTCCAGCGCTGATTTTGAAGAAACTCTCCACTGAGTTTCTATGGAGAGTTTTGAGACTTTATGTTACTCTGAGGAGATTTTCAAAAAATCTATAAGTCCCACAACAATGATAGTGACATTTTCTGAAAGCCAGCAAAAATACCTACATTTTGATGTATAATTTGTGGGAGTTGAGTGGAAATTGAGCGAGTAGCAAGAAGTTGTTCAGACATGAAGAGAAAATTCAGAAAGGACGAGTGCACACTCTGAGTTAATTGCATAGCAACCATAACAACGCATGTATTTTCTGAAAAATCACAATTTTGCAACTGAAAACTTAAAGAGGTATAAAATTAAAACAGTAGAAGATCTGAAAAAGCTGAATCATTCAGGAATAGCCCAATAGTCTGAGAACATTTTAAAGTTTGAATGGAGTTTCTAGGTGAAAGTATGACAAAGTAGTTAAGTTTCAAAAACAAGCAAGTTTTAGCAGAATTGTGGAAGTTTTCCATTCATTTCAATGGGACAAATTAAAGGAAAAAAGTAATATTTTAAAAAGTATAAGACTAATAAACACCAAAAGTCATAGCAAACATTAGCAGAAAGAGCAGAACAGTATAGAGTTTGAACGGAGAAAATCGGCTGAAAACTGAGGCAGTAGATAGACGGCAAAAAAGCGTCGGAAGCAGCAACTTGAAGAATAACTAGAAAATTTGCATTTCCTGCGAAAATGCTGTGTGGATGCCATAACGCTGAAGCTGTCTGCTGAAAATGACTGAAAAAGATGAAAAGCTGCAAAAATTGTATGGCGGTAAAGAAACTGAAAATTCTGCTGAAAACAGGTGAAGAAGCAGAATCTTTTGCTGAAAAGAGTTGAAAAGGCAAAGATTCTGCTTAAAAGGGGTAAGAAGGTTCAAATTTGTACTGAAGAGGTGAAAAGTTTCTTCTGAAATGAGCAGAAGATACTGAGATTTGTATTGATAAGAGATGAAAGGCTGAAAATTGTGCTTAAAATAGGTGAATCAGCAGAATTTCTACTGAAAAGAGGAAAGTTGTAGAACGTTGCACTGAAAACAGGTGAATCAGTGGAATTTCCGCTAAAAAGAGATTTCTGCTAAAACAACCGAAAAAGCTGGTATTTGTGCTGAAAAGGGATGAAAAAACTCACAATTCTGCTGAAACGGGATGAAGAAGAGGTGTTGGGGTCTTGAGAAGAGTTAAATAAGTTGAACTGATATGGTTGGGTACAAATAGTATGATTTGGCAATAATACTGCGTTTTAGCACAACTACTGAGATTTGATTGAAATACTATGATTTAGAAGAAATATTATGACTTTGTGCAAATACAATGTTTTGGCACAAATACTATGATTTGGTTGGAATGCTATGATTTGAAACTAATACTATGATTTGGCAGAAATACTATTATTTAGTAGAAATACTATGATTTACCAGAAATACTATGTTTCTCCAAAAGTACTATGATTTTGCAGAAATACTATGCCTTAGGAGTAATACTTTAACATAACAGATATCTGATGATTTTGCAGACATTCTGGTTTTACACAAATACTATAATGTGGCAGAAATCCTATGTTTTAGCACAAATACTATGATTTGCTATAAATACTACGATTTGGCACATATACTTCATTCAGCAGATATACTATAACAAAACAGAAAGTCTACGACTTAGTAATAATACTATAACATAACAGATATACTATGATTTTGCAGACAGTCTATTTTTTTCCACAAATAGCACAATATGGCAGAAATACTATGATTGTGCAGAAATACTATGTTTCAGTACAAATACCATGATTTGGCATTAATACTGCGTTTTAGCAAACCTGCTGAGATTTGATTGAAATACTATGATGTAGAAGAAATACTATGACTTCGTCCAAATACTATGACTTCGTCCAAATACTATGTTTTGGTTCGAATACTTTGATTTGCATCAAATACTATGATTTGGCACAAGTACCATGATTTCGTACAAATACTACGATTTCGCTCAAATACTATGAAATTGCAGTAATACTATGATTTTGAAGAAATACGATGATTTGGTAGAATTACTATGCCTTAGTAGTAATACTATAACATAACAGATATACTGTAATTTTGCAGACATTGTATGTTTTTGCACAAATACTACGATGTTTCTCAAATACTATGAAATTGCAGTAATACTATGATTTTGAAGGAATACTATGATTTGGTAGAAATACTATGCCTTAGTAGTAATACTATAACATAACAGATATGCTGTGATTTTGCAGACATAGTATGTTTTTGCACAAATACTACGATTTCGTTCAAATACTGTGAAATTGCAGTAATACTATGATTTTGAAGGAATATTATGATTTGCTATAAATACTATGCCTTAGTAGTAATACTATAACATAACAGATATACTGTGATTTTGCAGACATAGTATGTTTTTGCACAAATACTACGATTTCGCTCAAATACTGTGAAATTGCAGTAATACTATGATTTTGAAGGAATACTATGATCTGGTAGAAATACTATGCCTTAGTAGTAATACCATAACATAACAGATATACTGTGATTTTGGAGACATAGTATGTTTTAGAACAAATACTACAATTTCACTCAAATACTATGAAATTGCAGTAGTACTATGATTTTGAAGGAATACTTTGATTTGGTAGAAATACTATGCCTTAGTAGTAATACTATAACATAACAGATATACTGTGATTTAGCAGACATAGTATGTTTTTGCACAAATACTACGATTTGGCAAGAAATACTATGTTTGGGCACAAATAATATGATTTGCTATAAATACTATGATTTGGCTCATATACTATAATCAGCAGATATACTATAACATAACAGAAATTCTACGACTTAGTAGTAATACTATATCTTAACAGAAATGTTATATTTTGGCACAAAAACCATGATTTGGCAAAAATACTATGATTTAGCAAAAATACTATGATTGAGCAGAAGTACTAAGATGTAGTAGAAGTACTTTGATTTAACAGAAATACTATTATGGAGTAGTAATACTTTCTGCAATCAGAGGTACTGCTTCTGTCTGCTTCATCAGGCTGTGTACTTGTATGTATTTCTGCCATGGAGCGTTAACAAGAATCTGAGGTCCGTATTAGACAAACTGCTAACATCATAAAACTTTGCAGAATTGTAATAAATTAGCAATATAAATTACAGGTCTGTGATAGTGTATAAATTTGTAGTGAAAAAAAACCATGTGGACCAAGGTGGAATTGAACCCACGACCTTTGGGCTGGAGACCCGTGTCATTACCAAATGCGCCACCGGCATAGAGAGCCGGTGCCTGGAAAACAGGGAGATGAGCAGTCAGAATTAGATCGCGGTGAGAGGCATAAAGCGTCTGGAGTTACAAAACGTCGTGTAACTCAAAAACTAGGTGGGATAGAAGCACAACTCCTTTACTGGGTGAATCAGCAGAATTTCATGAACTTTGACTGCGATTTCCATAGCTCTTTGTACCTCCGTCGCGGAGATATGACGAGAGAAGAAACGGCTTCCTTTTAAGAGTTTGAAAACAAACGTAATTTATGGCTGAACAGGAAGACAACACTTTGCTTTATTAAAATTATTGTGGCATGCAGATGAATCTTGCAAAGAAACTCACAGGGAGAGATTGAGCCTGTATTTCCACCCCAAGCTGGTAGGGGGAGCTTTTTATTGAATATACTTGCTTGTGCTACAATGTGCTTCAAGGGTCAATAACAGCATAACAGAACTCACTTATGGTACTGCATTCTTCCTATAAAACAATAACTGTCAGTGACTTTGTACCGTAGTATAAACACAACATTCAAGACAACAGTTAAAAGTAACGTAACCATAAACAATGAAACAAGAACATCTAAAATGCAGCACATGTCCCAAGGAATGATGGGAGAGAACTAGCTGTTCCCCCAACACGCCACATTAGTTATGATTTGTGATTTGGCAGAAACACTGGGACTTGGTATAAATATTATGATTTACATGAAATACTTTGACTTAGCAGAAATTCTATAATCTAGCAAAAAGCACTTCAGCATAGCAGAAATTCTATGATTGAGCAGAATTACTAGGATTTAGCACAAACACTATGATTTGTCAAAAAAAAAACCCTTTATTTTGCAGTTATATTGTGATTTGGCAGAAATACTATGCTTTGGAACAAATACCAAGATTTGGCAGAAATACTATGAGCAGTAATAATATAACATAGCAGAAATACTGTTATTTTGTGAAAATACTATGCTTTGGCACAAATACCATGATTTGGCCAAAATACTATGATTTAGCAGAAATACTATGATTGAGCAGAAGTACTAAGATTTAGTAGAAGTACTTTGATTTAACAGAAATACTATTATGGAGGAGTAATACTTTAAAATGGGAGAAATATTGATACACACACACATACACAGAGCCTAAAGGTAACAGAGGCTGTTAAGAGTCTGGGCTTGGTATATCTAGGTCAGCTAAATTGGCTGCACCTGCTGTAATCAGCCCTTACACACACAGACACACAGAGAGGTATAAGTTTTCTGCAGTGTATTTCTTACATTCACATTCAGGATTCCCCTCGAACCTCCTGGTCTCAAGGCAGCTACTCATCTCACTGAGCCAAACTCATTCTCACAAAGAAGAGGTGGATAGACTGACAATTGTGCTGAAATTATCAGAAGCTGCTGAGAACTGTGCTGATAAGAGGCAAAAAGGATGAAAATTTTGCAGAAAAGAGGTGAATCAGCAGAATTTCTGCAGAAAAGCGGCAAAGAAGCAGAACGTTGCGCTGAAAGAGGTGAATCAGCAGAGTTTCTGCTGAAAAGTTTTTTTTTCTGAAAACCGCCAAAAAGCTGGAATTTGTGCTGAAAAGGGTGAAAAAATGAAAATTTTGCTGAAAAGGGGTGAAGAACCTAAAGTATACCAAATCAAAGTATTTGTGCCAAAACATGGTATTTCTGCCATATTGTGGTATTTATGCCACAAAAGTTACTACATTACAACATGAATACGGATTAAAGATGAAAGAAACTGGCAACAAATTCCTCCACTACAAACCAGTCTGATACCACTTCTTTGCAGTGCTCACGTTTACTAAGGCACTACCCAAAAGGCGCCACAAGAGGGCACTCCAACACAACAGATGACCTATGTACACTGATGCACTTAGTAACAGTCAGCCTCCTACTTAGCCACTCGTAATACAGCGATATTACAGTGTACAAATTCACATAAATTTGCAGGGGAACAAACAAAGCAGGAACAAGCCCAAAACAATCAAATAACTGTGCTGCCATAGCTATCGCTAACTAGCACATACGCTAAAGGTAACTAAAACCAATACACACAAGTAGCAGGGTAAACATCTTAAGCATGGAACATTAACTCACGTTTATGTGACACACACCATCCCCAACAAATACAGGATGGGCTATTTGCTCCCCTTCCCAGCAGCTCTCTCCTCAATCGTTAGCCCAGGAACGAAGGAAGACCATCTAGCTCAGAAGTCCCATGAATTCCCTCACTGCTCAGAGGCTGCTGGGTAATGTAGCTCACACTAACACAGGTTTTCTACAAGCACAAATACTATAACATAGCAGAAATACTGTGATTTTGTTGAAATACTATGCTTTAGGACAAATAGTATGATTTGGCAGAAATACTATGTTTTAGGACATATACTATGATTTGGCTCAAATACTATGATATAGCAGCAATACTATGTTTTGGTACAAATGCTGCGCTTTAGGCACAAATATTATGATTTGGCAGACACTATGATTTAGCAGAGATAATATGATTTGGCAGAAATACTAAACTTTGGCACAAATACTATAATTGAGTGCAAGTACTTTAAGATAACAGAAATACTATGATTTTGCAGAAATACAATGTTTTTGCAGAAACACTGTAATTTCACTCAAATACTTTGAAATAGCCGTAATACTATGATTTGGCAGAACATAACAGAAATTCTACGACTTAGTAGTAATACTATAACATAACAGAAATATTAATTGGGCACAAATACTATAATTTGGCACAAGTACCAATGTTTTGGCAAAATCCCATAATTTGGCATAAATACTATGATTTGGCAGACACTATGATTTAGCAGAGATAATATGATTTGGCAGAAATACTAAACTTTGGCACGAATACAATAATTGAGTACTTTAAGATGAGAGAAATACTATGATTTTGCAGAAATACAATGTTTTTGCAGAAACACTGTAATTTCACTCAAATACTATGACTTAGAAGTAATACCATGATTTGGCAGAAATACTATGTTTCAGTACAAATACTATGACAAAGCAGAAATACTATGACTTAGAAGTAATACTATAACAAAAGGGATTCCTCAAAATCCTATGAAATTGCAGTAATTCTATGATTTGGCAGAAATACTGTACTTCGTACAAATACAATGCTTTGGTACAAATACTATATTTTGATTTGAATACTATGATTTGGCACGAGTAGTATGATTTAGTACAAATACTACGAATTGGCAGAAATACTGTGACTTAGTAGTAATACTATAACATAACAGATATACTATGATTTTGCAGACAGTCTATGTTTTTGCACAACTAGCACAATATGGCAGAAATACTATGATTTGGCACAAGTACTATGATTTAGTACAAATACTCTTATTGGCACAAATACTATGTTTCAGTACAAATACTACGATTTGGCAATAATACTGGGTTTTAGCACAACTACTGAGATTTGGGTGAAATACTATGATTTAGAAGAAATACTATGACTTCGTACAAATACAATGTTTTGGTTCAAATAATATGATTTCCAAAAAATACTATGATTTGGTACAAGTACCATGATTTAGTACAAATACTACAATTTCGCTCAAATACTATGAAATTGCAGTGATACTATGATTTTGAAGGAATACTATGATTTGGTAGAAATACTATGCCTTAGTAGTAATACTATAACATAGCAGATATAATGTGATTTTGCAGACATAGTATGTTTTTGCACAAATACTACGATTTCGCTCAAATACTATGGAATTGCAGTAATACTATGATTTGGAATGCTATGATTTGGTAGGAATACTATGCCTTAGTAGTAATACTATAACATAACAGATATACTATGATTTTGCAGAAATTCTATGTTTTTGCACAAATACTACAACAACTACTACTACAAATACTACAAGAAATACTATGTTTGGGCAGTAATACTATTATTTGCTATAAATACTATTATTTGGCACATATACCATAATCAGCAGATATACTATAACATAACAGAAATTCTATGACTTAGTAGTAACACTAATATAACAGAAATTTTAACTGGCCACAAATAACATGATTTGGCACAAATACCATGATTTGGCAAAAGATACCATGATTTGGCACAAATACGATCATATTGCAGAAATACTATGATTGGGTACAAATACTATGATTTGGCACAAGTACTATGAATAAGTAAAAATACTATGATTTGGCAGAAATACTATGATTTAGCAGAAATACTATGTTTTAACATAAATAATATCTTTTGACAGAAATTTCTGCTAAAGGTACTATTTCTGCTTTTTAGCAGAAATACTGTAATTTTGCATAAATACTATGATTTGGGATAAATACTATGATTTGGCAGATATACTATATTCAGCACATAAACTATAACATAACAGACATTCCTGCACTTAGTAGTAATCTCATAACATAAAATAAATATTATGGTTCTGCCCCAAACCATGATTTGGAACAAATACCATGATTTTTCAAAAATACTATGATTTAGCAGAAATACTATGATTGAGCAGAAGTACTAATATGTAGTAGAAGTACTTTGATTTAGCACAAATACTATTATGGAGGAGTAATACTTTAACATGGGAGAAATATTGATATATACACACACACACACAGAGAGCAAAGTGTACAGGGGCTGTTAAGAGTCTGGGCTTGGTATATCTAGGTCAGCTAAATTGGCTGCACCTGCTGTAATCAGCACTTACACACACAGACACAGAGACAGCTATGAGTTTTCTGCAGTGTATTTCTCACATTCAGGATTCCCCTCGAACAAATGGCCATAATTTCCTAACCGTAGGGGCTAGAACGGTCGTTCTGACACCGCTTTTGTTCAGAAGAGATGGGGAATCTGCAGGTCTTCTTAATTCAGAGATAAAATATAAATTATTGAAGATATATGACTTGTAATACACTGTAACTGAGTAGAGGCGAAGCAAAACTGCCTTGACTTGCCCTCAAACAACGTTTTGTAACTCTAAATCTATATGGAGCATCAAAATCATTCTTTCACCGTAAGAAACAGCAGGCTTTGGTGAACAGTCATGGAAATTTTCAGGTCTCTGTGGAAATCCATCAAAAGATATGACGAGAGAAAAAAGTGCCTCATTTCCAGAGTTTGAAATCTGAAGAAATCTGAACGAGGGACAAATTTCCTACCCTCAAACACGTGTAATTCATGGCCAAACGGTAATAGGTAAGGAAAAAATTCTTGAATTGTGAGCATCAGGAATGTCTGAAGATATATTGGCACAAGCGTCATGTCTCAACTTTGTTTCGTTAAGGAGATATGACGATTTGAAAATGCCTCTCATTAGAGAATTCCAGCGCTGATTTTGAAGAAACTCTCCACTGAGTTTCTATGGAGAGTTTTGAGACTTTATGTTACTCTGAGGAGATTTTCAAAAATCTATAAGTCCCACAACAATGATAGTGACATTTTCTGAAAGCCAGCAAAATACCTACATTTTGATGTATAATTTGTGGGAGTTGAGTGGAAATTGAGCGAGTAGCAAGAAGTTGTTCAGACATGAAGAGAAAATTCAGAAAGGACGAGTGCACACTCTGAGTTAATTGCATAGCAACCATAACAACGCATGTATTTTCTGAAAAATCACAATTTTGCAACTGAAAACTTAAAGAGGTATAAAATTAAAACAGTAGAAGATCTGAAAAAGCTGAATCATTCAGGAATAGCCCAATAGTCTGAGAACATTTTAAAGTTTGAATGGAGTTTCTAGGTGAAAGTATGACAAAGTAGTTAAGTTTCAAAAACAAGCAAGTTTTAGCAGAATTGTGGAAGTTTTCCATTCATTTCAATGGGACAAATTAAAGGAAAAAGTGTAATATTTTAAAAAGTATAAGACTAATAAACACCAAAAGTCATAGCAAACATTAGCAGAAAGAGCAGAACAGTATAGAGTTTGAACGGAGAAAATCGGCTGAAAACTGAGGCAGTAGATAGACGGCAAAAACGTTACGGAAGCAACTTGAAGAATAACTAGAAAAATTTGCATTTCCTGCGAAAATGCTGTGTGGATGCCTTGACGCTGAAGCTGTCTGCTGAAAAGCTGAAAAGATGAAAAGTTGCAAAAGTTGTTGTGGAGAGACGGACAATTCTGCTGAAATGAGCTTAAGCTGCTGAGAATTGTGCTGATAACAGGTGAAAAGGCTGAAAGTTTTGCAGAAAAGAGGTGAATCAGCAGAATTTCTGCTGAAAAGAGGCAAAGAAGCAGAAACTTGTGCTGAAAAGGGGTGAAAAAAATGAAAATTTTGCTGAAAAGGGTTGAAGAAGCTAAAGTATACCAAATCAAAGTATTTGTGCCAAAACATAGTGTTTCTGCCATATTGTGGTACTACTACATTACAACATGAATACGGATTAAAGATGAAAGAAACTGGCAACAAATTCCTCCACTACAAACCAGTCTGATACCACTTCTTTGCAGTGTTCACGTTTACTAAGGCACTACCCAAAAGGCGCCACAAGAGGGCACTCCAACACAAGAGATGACCTATGTACACTGTCAGCCTCTGTGGATTGGCAGAAATACTGTGATTTAGTAGTAATACTATAACATAACAGATATACTGTGATGTTGCAGACATAGTATGTTTTTGCACTACTCATTTGTAGTGAAAAAAAATAGCAATATAAATTACAGGTCTGTGATAGTGTATAAATTTGTAGTGAAAAAGAAATGTCGACCAAGGTGGGATTGAACCCATGACCTTTGAGCTGCAGAGCCCTGTCATCACTGATTGCGCCACCTGGAAAGGGGGCGGGTGGCTGAAAAACAAAGAGATCAGCAATCAGAAATAGATCGCGGTGAGAGGCGAAAAGCGCCGTTTTTTGGAGTTACAAAACGTCGTGTAACTCAAAAACTAGGAGGGCTATCAGCATAATTCTTGTACTGGGTGAATCAGCGGACCTTGGTGTAGTTTGACTGCACTATGATTTGGCACAAATACTATGTTTTAGCACAAAAATATGTTTTGGCTCAAAAACTTGTATTTTGCAGTTATACTATGATTTGGAAGAAAAACTATGCTTTGGAAGAAACACTATGCTTTGGAACAAATACCATGATTTGGCAGAAATACTATGAGCAGTAATAATATAACATAGCAGAAATACTATTATTTGGGTGAATGCTATTGTTTGGCACAAACACTATGATTTAGCACTGTACAGAATGGTGTACGTCAGTTTAATGCTGGGTGGTGCTGCAATAGTAGCTATCCTCGGTCAGAAGGAGAGGCTGTCATCCAGGGATTAGATTACCACAGGTGGAGTTTATTGGCAGTCAGATGGATGTTACAGGGAGGTATGGCATACAGTAGGAGGATGTGGAGGGGTGATATGGTGTGGTTTCTATGATTAAGAACAGGGTATACATTACAACATGAATACAGATTAAAGATTAAAGAAACTGGCAACAAATTCCTCCACTACAAACCAGTCTGATACCACTTCTTGCAGTGTTCACATTTACTAAGGCACTACCCAAAAGGCGTCACAAGAGGGCACTCCAACACAAGAGATGACCTATGTACACTGATGCACTTAGTAACAGTCAGCCTCCTACTTAGCCACTACGTAATACAGCGATATTACAGTGTACAAATTCACATAAATATGATTTGGCAGAAATACTAAACTTTGGCTCAAATACTATAATTGAGTACAAGTACTGTAAGATAACAGAAATACTATGATTTAGCAGAAATACAATGTTTTTGCAGAAACACTGTAATTTCACTCAAATACTATGAGATAGCAGTAATACTATGATTTGGCAGAAATACTACGTTTTAGTACAAATACTATGACAAAGCAGAAATACTATGACTTAGAAGTAATACTATCACAAAAGGGATTCCTCAAAGTACTATGAAATTGCAGTAATTCTATGATTTGGCAGAAATACGGTACTTCATACAAATACAATGCTTTGGTACAAATACTATATTTTGGTTTGAATACTATGATTTGCAACAAATACTATGATTTGGCACGAGTAGTATGATTTAGTACAAATACTACGAATTGGCAGAAATACTGTGACTTAGTAGTAATACTATAACATAACAGATATACTGTTATGTTGCAGACAGTCTATGTTTTTGCACAAATACCACAATATGGCAGAAATACTATGTTTTAGCACAAATACTATGATTTGGTATAAATACTATGTTTTGGCACATATACCTTATTCAGCAGATATACTATAACATAACAGAAATTCTACGACATAGTAGTAATACTATAACATAACCGAAATATTAATTGGGCACAAATACTATAATTTGGCACAAGTACCATGTTTTTGCAAAATCCCATAATTTGGCACAAATACTATGATATGGCAGAAATACTATGATTGGGTACAAATACTATGATTGGGCAGAAATACTATGTTTCAGTACAAATACTATGATTTAGCAGAAATACTATGTTTTAACATAAATACTATTTTTTGGCAGAAATTTCTGCTAAAGGTACTATTTCTGCCTTTTGGCAGAAATACTGTAATTTGGCATAAATACTATGATTTGGGATAAATACTATGATTTGACAGATATACTATATTCAGTATATATACTATAACATAACAAAAATACTTCCACCTAGTAGTAATACTATAATATATCAGAAATATTCTGATTTGGCCCCAAAACCATGATTTGGCACAAATACCATGACTTGGCAAAAATACTATGATTTAGCAGAAATACTATGATTGAGCAGAAGTACTAAGATGTAGTAGAAGTACTTTGATTTAGCAGAAATACTATTATGGAGGAGTAATACTTTAACATGAGAGAAATATTGAGACACATACACAGAGCGCAAAGTGAACAGGAGCTGTTAAGAGTCTGGGCTTGGTATATCTAGGTCAGTTAAATTAGCTGCACCTGCTGTAATCAGCCCTTACACACACAGACACAGAGAGAGAGTGTGAGTTTTCTTCAGTGTATTTCTGACATTCAGGATTCCCCTCGAACAAATGGCCATAATTTCCTAACCGTAGGGGCTAGAATGGTCGATCTGACACCGCTTTTGTTCAGAAGAGATGGGGAATCTGCAGGTCTTCTTAATTCAGAGATAAACTATAAATTATTGAAGATATATGACTTGTAATACACTGTAACTGAGTAGAGGCGAAGCAAAACTGCCTTGACTTGCCCTCAAACAACGTTTTGTAACTCTAAATCTATATGGAGCATCAAAATCATTCTTTCACCGTAAGAAACAGCAGGCTTTGGTGAACAGTCATGGGAATTTTCAGGTCTCTGTTGAAATCAATCAAAAAGATATGACGAGAGAAAAAGTGCCTCATTTCCAGAGTTTGAAATTTGAAGAAATCTGAGCGAGGGAAAAATTTCCTACCCTCAAACAAGTGTAATTCATGGCCAAACGGTAATAGGTGAGGAAAAAATTTTGAATTGTGAGCATCAGGGATGTCTGAAGATATATTGGCACAAGCGTCATGTCTCAACTTTGTTTCGTTAAGGAGATATGACGATTTGAAAATGCCTCTCATTAGAGAATTCCAGCGCTGATTTTGAAGAAACTCTCCATTGAGTTTCTATGGAGAGTTTTGAGACTTTATGTTACTCTGAGGAGATTTGCAAAAATCTATAAGTCCCACAACAATGATAGTGACATTTTCTGAAAGCCAGCAAAAATACCTACGTTTTGATGTATAATTTGTGGGGGTTGAGTGGAAATTGAGCGAGTAGCAAGAAGTTGTTCAGACATGAAGAGAAAATTCAGAAAGGATGAGTGCACACTCTGAGTTAATTGCATAGCAACCATAACAACGCATGTATTTTCTGAAAAATCACAATTTTGCAACTGAAAACTTAAAGAGGTATAAAATTAAAACGGTAGAAGATCTGAAAAAGCTGAATCATTCAGGAATAGCCCAATAGTCTGAGAACATTTTAAAGTTTGAATGGAGTTTCTAGGTGAAAGTATGACAAAGTAGTTAAGTTTCAAAAACAAGCAAGTTTTAGCAGAATTGTGGAAGTTTTCCATTCATTTCAATGGGACAAATTAAAGGAAAAAAGTGTAATATTTTAAAAGTATAATAGTAATAAACACCAAAAGTCATAGCAAACATTAGCAGAAAGAGCAGAACAGTATAGAGTTTGAACGGAGAAAATCGGCTGAAAACTGAGGCAGTAGATAGACGGCAAAAAACGCGTCGGAAGCAACTTGAAGAATAATAAAGAATAAAGAGAAACAGGAACTCAATAGTGTGGAAGCCCTTTAGGGCATCCACACAATAAAGAATAAAGAGAAACAGGAACTCAATAGTGTGGAAGCCCTTTTAGGGCATCCACACAATAAAGAATAAAGAGAAACAGGAACTCAATAGTGTGGAAGCCCTTTTAGGGCATCCACACAATAAAGAATAAAGAGAAACAGGAACTCAATAGTGTGGAAGCCCTTTTAGGGCATCCACACAATAAAGAGAAACAGGAACTCAATAGTGTGGAAGCCCTTTGAGGGCATCCACACAATAAATCCGACGAATAGTAATATGTGTGCCTCTTGGCATAGGCATCCGACGAATAGTAATATGTGTGCCTCTTGGCATAGGCACACATAATAATAATAATAATAATATGGTTAAGGTTGGGTTAATTGGAAACACTAAATTGCCCATAGGTGTGAATGCGGGAGTGAATATGAGTGTGAATGGTTGTTTGTCTCTATGTGTTAGCCCTGTGACAGACTTGTGACCTGTGCAAGCTGTTCCCTGCCTCTCCCCCTAAGAGAGCTGGGATAGGCTCCAGCGCCCCCCGCAACCCTGAAAAGGATAAGTTGGATAAGATGGTTAAGGTTAGGGTGCAGAGCTATGGTAGGGGTAATCACTACCCATTACTTAGACCTCAGCGGTTTGAAATTTTACAGTTTGAATAGCAAGTACATTTATTAGATTTGTGACTTGCAGTCTAAAGTACACAGAGTGGTAAGTAAACCAGAAAAGTGTATATTTATGTCACTGTTTCCATAGGAATTAGACAGGACCTGCTAATCAAATGAACATAAATAAATGTGAGCGCCTCCATGAAAAGAAAACTTCCGGCAGTTTGCTAATCTAAAGCATTCTGGTATGTGTTAACACAAGTCTTGCCAGGGAATTCACCCCAGGATCAGAGTGTGAAATGCTCAGAGAAACTGCAAAAAATACAAGTGCTACCTTTCTGACTCTACAGGCCTCAGCCTGTTAGATTTCAAGATACAAGATTCAAGAGCTTTATTGTCAATACAGTAGTATACCCAGTATACAGTGTACCGAAATACTGTTTCACACCAAGCCCCCCATGGTGCATTAATAAGTATATAAAAGATATATCTCCAAGACCTATAAAACTGGGATTTACAGATAAATAACGTGCTAAATTTCGGTAAAAGTAAGGGATAAAAAGGTACTAATTACTAACTATACAATACTATACAAAGCTATAATAACAACTATACAATACTAACTGTATGATAACCAAAGACAGGACAAAGTCAATACAAAGTGGATTGTGCAGTAGGTATTGAATACCAGGTTCAAATTATTGTCAGGATATTGTAGACGAGACAGGACGAAAACATGTGCAAGATGCAAAATCTGCAAATATAGTATAATTTAGATATGTGTTCAGTAACACTGTAAAATAATTAGGAAAAGACTGAACAACTGTGACTGGTTTGGAAGGGTTTGCAAGGTGAAAGCACCACATCTGGCAAAAAATAAACACAGCAGATCAGCACAAACACCTCACACTAACTGTCAAGCACGGTGGTGAATGCGCTTGTTTCGCAGCCAAAGAGCCTGAACAACTTGCAGTCCTCTATATGCCAAAGTGTTCTAGAGTCAAATGTGATGCTGGAAAGTTTTAAGTAATATAAAAAATAGGGGTGGGTTTTGATTATCGATTTTCCAATTAAAATTGATTCTAGCTTGAATAACGCGATATCGAGTCATTAAAACCCTGAATCGATTTTTAAATATAGATGTATTTTGCCCGAAACGCCGGAATCTCTGGAATCTCTCACCTCACAAAATTTCGACAACCCGCCGACGCATCAGAAAAAGTGAGATGTCGGATTTCTCACCCGACAGCACGTACATAGACACTACGTCAGTGCTGAAAGCCGACAGCTCACAGATTCTGATGTATTGGCGGGTCCGAGCATTGTGTTTACGTCTTTTTTTTTTGGGCTAGATTCTGAAGCTGTAAGCTTTGTCTCTCTCGAACCAAATTTGACTGAACCAGCAGCGAAAGAAGATCCAAACTGTGCTTCACATTTCGCTTCACATAAACATGGTCGTGAATTCTCTCTTACTTTTGCTGTTTTGCTTCCACCACCATAAAATCACACTTCCTGCACAGCTCTCTCTCTCTCTCTCTCTCTCTCTCTCAGTGTACTTCAAGAAGAGTTTCCCATCTAAAAATCTGTTTTCTGCATTATTTGCTTGCTTATTACGCACAAGTCTACCATTGTGTGTACAGAACTGTTGGTCACTGTGTTGCTGTTGTTTCTCTTAATTTAACTAACTTCCAACAAGAGCCTTATTTCTGGTGTTCAATACAGAAGAAATATAAACTTTTTAAAATTATGCAAAATTGCAAAATTCTTAGCTGTGTCTCTAAGTAAACCTACTTTAAACATTACCTGATCCTCTGCTTCACTTCAGCAGCATCAGGTAATGTTTATATATTGATTCATGGTTTTCTTCTGTTTTTGTTCTACTGGAGAATATTTCTAAGGTTATCTGCTATAAAAAGACAGGCCAGGAAAATCTCCTTCATGTTTTTTTGTGTTTTATGCTCTGTTACTTTCACACAAAGGCATCTGTTGTGATTCTTACACCTCTGATAAATTCTCACAACTGTCATCTTTCTTTTTATAGATATAAAAATATGGATGGGGCGATCGTGGCTCAAGAGTTTGGAGTCGGCCTTGTAATCAGAAAGTTGCCGGTTCGAGCCCCGGCTCGGACAGTCTCGGTCATTGTGTCCTTGGGCAAGACACTTCACCTACCGCCTACTGGTGTTGGCCAGAAGGGCCGATGGCGCGATATGGCAGCCTCGCTTCTGTCAGTCTGCCCCAGGGCTACAACTGTAGCTTGCCTCCACCAGTGTGTGAATGTGTGTGTGAATGGGTGGATGACTGGGTATGTAAAGCGCTTTGGGGTCCTTAGGCGGGGCTAGTAAAAGCGCTATACAAATACAGGCCATTTACCATTTAAAAATATGGATATGTACTGATAAATGAACCGAATTATAATATGTCTGACTGTCTGAGGCAAAATTTCCCCGAATCGAATCGTAGACCTTGTGAATCTGAATTGAATCGATTCTAGAAATCAGTGATGATACCCAACCCTAATAAAAAATTAATAATCAAATACTTATATCTTTCATGAAAATGCAAATAATTTATAATTATAACTTTTTTGAAATGCATTTTTCTAGATTTTTGTTGTTGTTATTTTTCTGTCTCTCACAGTTCAAACAAACCTATCATTTAAATTATAGACTCATAATTTCTTTGTTAGTGAGCAAACTTACAAAATCAGCAGGGTTTCAAATACTTTTTTCTTTGACTGTATATGATACAAAAGATTAAGCAGTAAATGAAGCAATCAATTATGTTCTTATGCAGTTGGTCACTAGTCAAAGATGGGTACCCTTCTAATGGAGGAATGTAGACTTATCACCTCAATGTTGTTAAACTTGTAGCTCCTGAATAAAACCTAAGATTAAATAATTTTGACCCACCTTCTTCTATCTGGTCCCACCAGATTATAATGTAGTCGTCTCGATCTGAACGAGACTGCTCATGATAGAAGCCCAGAGCGTGGAGGAGCTCGTGCTCCACAATAGCCTTAGTGTCACACCCAGCCCCGATGGACACATTCTGGCCTTTTTTATCATCTCCAACATAGGACCAGCATCTGAGATGTTAAAAGATATGTTTTAATATCAACATTTAAAAAAAAACTTGGGTGAAGTTGCAGAGTTCTAAAGATAATTTTATCTCATCAGCACTTCCTAATCTTTTTATGACACCTCAAGTTTAATGACCTAAGAGCTTGCCCCATAAAGTTGAGTAACAGTCTTGGTCACTCCTGTGTCAAAGTGTGTGTAGCAGAGCTCACCCAGAGAGCTTCGTGAAAGAGATGTAAGTGGTCTCTCCCTCATAGGGCTTGAAGTCCACACAGGATCTCAAACGGTACTCTTCAAAAGCCTGGAGAATCACACCTTTAGCATTCAGGTCTACAGCAAAAGAAATTTATTTCCCAATCAGTACACTTCCTTTGATATTTCTTCTGGTTGAAATGTTTTCTATTGTGACCTGTGTACCTAAAGAATCGGTTAGGATATACGGGATTGGAAACTTCCATCTTCTTGTTTGATCAAGGATCGCATTTCTGCTGGGCTGCAAGACAAATTGAAATCACTCAGAGCCTTTTTCAGTGAACAAATTCCATTTCTAAACATGTACTGTGTATACTTACAATACCAGCAATGTCTCCCTCAAACAGATGTGTCAACTCTAACAGTATGAAATACACATTTTTAGTAAAACTGAGTATCTGTTTAGAAGGTATCAGAACATATGCAGATGGGGCCTAAAGGTTATACCTCTGTTGATCTCAGGTATGTCATCTCTCAGTTCACCTGCATCTGCAGTATCAGCTAGAGCATAAAAGTATTATTAGTGTGAGAAAATGCAAACAAAAGAGATAGTTTCATGTGAATGTAGTCGAAAAAAAGAACATAGGAACCAACCACTAGGTGTCGGAACGGCTTGCACCTAGCACACAAAAAGAGATGCTTCTTCTTAGTAAAAACCCTTAGCAGAGACATTGCTTTATATTCCTGGTTCCTTTGATTTTAGACAGAAACTCCTTACCTTTAAAAATACAAGGACTCCAACCAGCACAGCTATTTTCTTTAATCTGCATCCAGGGCCCATGTTGTTATTCAAACAGAATAGTTCGCTTCTCTAAGACCATGGTCAACATGCCCATAAAGATTGCACTTGGAGAAGAACTTTGATCAAGATTATATTGTTTAATGAGTAACAGAAACTTCAAACATCCTGGCATGAGTAGCTAACAGCAGCTGTAACAGAAACAGAATCACACAGACAAATCAGAACCGATGTACAAGTCCACAAAGTGAAAGATGAGAATGGTTTGGCCTCTGAAATGTGGGTGATTATAGCAGTGAAGCAGGCTAATGATTAAGTGCCAGGTTGTACTGTCAATAAAAAAAAAATGAATATGATAACCAATCTGTTAGGCCAGACACCTGTAATGACTGATAAGCTTGTATAATACTTTCAACTTAGCTTATAATTAGTGAACTGTTACAGAGTGTCAGCTGTCAGCACAACCTGTCATGATCCTGGGCCATGTTGGCCCAGCATTCTTAGTTCTCATGTATTTTTGTATTTTGGTCTGTATTTAGGCCATGCTTCCTGGGTTGCTCTGTTACGTTGTTCCTTATGTGTTTTCCCCTTGTGACTCTTACCCCGTGTGCCCCTCTGTGTATCTGTGAGCCCTCGTCTCTCCTTGTGTTTTATTCCATGCTTTCCCCAGCCCGTTATGTCATGCACTCGCTCCTCCTGTCTGAACCTCTGTACTTCCTGTTTTACTTTGACAGTCTCCCGTCAGTTTTGCGTTTTCTCCTGCCATGTCTTGTTATGATTATCAGTGTCACCTGTGTTCCCCGTGTGCTCCCACTTCCCTCGTTAACCCTCTGTGTATTTAGGTCTGCGTCTCCCTCAGTTCTGTGTCGCGTTCTCCCTCATGACTGTGTGCCCCTCCGTGTGTTTCCTCGTCAGTCAGTTCCTTAGTACTCCCCAGTTTAGTTTCATATTATTTTTGTATCGCCTTTATCTTTTGTCAGCAATAAAGCTGTATTTTGAGTTCAGTCCTGTTTTCCCGTGAGTTTGCGTTTGGGTCCTCATCCTGCCTGCACACAGCCTAATCATGACACAACCAGTTTATTGGATATTAAAGGATTTATCATTGCACTCAAATTACACACCACAGGCGGTCAGAAAATACAGCAACCAATGCTTAATCAAAGCATTTCCACTAAACTTTAAAATCGTCGTCAGCAATGGCTCTAACCCTACGCTGTCCAAAAATGTTATCGTTGCTTCTTTTTTATTGTTCTTCTGAGTCTTGGCAACAAATACAAAGCTATTTCTCACTCACACTTAAAAATATATATATTTACACTCACAATCAGAAACCATTATTCTGCTGATGTTTATGTCTTTAAAAAACTAAAGTCCAGGTTGTTAAAAAGACAACATTTATGTTCAATGAGGAACTGTCAGTATCGTACATGTCTGTAGTATTCACTAGTTAAATGGATCACTTCTGTATGACACTTTAAACAGTCAATTATCAAGTTAGGATTTGGTTGGACTGATGAAGCACAAACTTATATTGTATACAATATAAGTTTATCATTTAAAAAATTTTTGGCCCTGAAAAGTCAAATGCACTGCAATTCGAAAAAAAACAAAAAACCCCGTCAGCAAACACGATGGAAGTTGAATAAAACAACGGAAATAAGAAGAACCCTCACAACACAAGTGTTTGTCAGGGAGACAATAACATGACATGGCTAAGAGTAAACATACATTTACAGTATTTTTTGATTCATTCGATTAAAACGCAAACTGCCTCTTTCTCCCTCAAAAACACTTCTGTTCTCTTTAAAGATTTTTTTCGTCTTTCTTTTTGTTTGATTCAGCTTGAGTTGTGTTTTTTGTGCTTTTGCAGCATTTTTCTATTTGCTGGCATTTTCTTATGTTGCAGTGCTTTTCATCTGTCAGGGCCACCGTATTTTATATGTCATTTTTTAATAATCACAGTGAGAATATCACTCTGAGATCATGGTGTAGCTCTGTGGTGTTTCTATGCTAAATGTGTCATGATTCGGCTGTGTGGCAGGCAGGAAGTGGACCCAAACGCAAGCTCACAGAGGCAGGAATGAACTCAAAACACAGCTTTATTGCTGGAGGGAAACGGTGAAACAAACTGATAAACTACACTGGGAAACACACGGCCATGAATGAGGGAGAACGCGACACAGAACTGAGAGAGACGCAGACCTAAATACACAGAGGGTTAACGAGGGAAGTGGGAGCACACGGGGAACACAGGTGACACAGATAATCGTAACGAGACATGGCAGCTACAGCTACCCCTGGGTAGCTGTAGCTCAGAAGGTAGAGCAGGTCACCTACTGATCGCAAGGTTAGTGGTTCGATCCTCCAGTCTGTGTGTCAAGAGTGTGAATGTAGTTAGGAAGCACTCAGTTTAGAGGAAAGTGTGTGTGATTGGGTGAATGTGGCATGTTGTATAGAGCACTTTGAATGATCCAAGAGAGTAGAAAAGCGCTGTATAAGAATCAGTCCATCCACTGTCTGAACAGAGTTTCGTCATGTTACTTTTGCACTATTATGTTCCGGCACATGTTGTTATTACATGGCTTGATTAAGGTACACATTAGGCTGACATCTGGGGTCAGAGCTGAAACTGTTCTGGGTAAGCAGTGTGTGTCTGCAACTGGCCTTGTGCTGGCCCATGTGTGGACCACCTCTGGCAAACCAGATCTGGGCCACCAAAGGGCCGTCATTCTTTGCCGTATGTGGGCCATGTATAAGCACATTGTGTGGGCCAGATCCGGGCCATACCAATTTTGCTATGTCAGTATCTGCTGTGCATGTGATGGAATAATGTTGGTCAGTGGGCTCTGTACACACCTGCATTTGACCTTTGGCCCACAGTCCCATAGGCAGAGCTCACCAACATCACACTAATAGTTCAGAGTAGAATGCTGTCATGTTCTCCTTCTGTTTCTGTGATATCTCATTCTTATCTTTCACTCATGTAACTCGTGATCTATAACCGATGACCAAGATTTAGCTATTGTTTTACAATAAAATCACATCATATAGATGACAACACATTTTAGCATTCTGTTAGAAATTTCTCTTTTAGTTGTATTACATTATCACACATTTTAACACAGACAGAAATTACAACTTGAACAGGTGAAATATCCATCTGGCTTGTGACATGTGCTTTTATTTACCTTCGCTGTCACACCGCCCAAACATATCTTGCACCTGCGCTTTATGAAAAAAATGGAGCTGGTTATCGTGTTTATCCTTTATCATTTCTATTCAGTTTTGGCATTAGGCAGAGCTTTCTTTTCAGCAGATCACACGCAACAAAGAAAAAAAACCAGGCGTTACTTATTTTCAGAATCAGAATCAGAAATACTTTATTAATCCTGAAGAAAATTATAGGTTACAGTAGGCAGTACGCTAATGGCACATGCACACTTACAAAGGAACCCTCTGACCAAACTTCACACAACCATCACATTGGAAAGACATAGTTTACTAGTTTATAGTTTTATTTTAACAGCTTTACTTTACAAAACATTTCAGTGAAAGCTTTTAATGCATATTTTAAATTGAATGTTCAGATCACCCACCAACTGACTAGATTTTGAATGTGAGCAGTTTTGAAGCCCCAATCATCCTTCATCCCCTTTTTTCATCATCACAGGTGTTTCGTCTCATCCCAGCTGGATGCTGTGATGCATCTGATTATTTTAAATGACAAACATATTTCTCAGGGTTAAACAGTGAAATATTCACAAGTGAAATGAAAAAAGGTTGACGTCTCACCTTCAGTTTCTCCAGCACTGAGGCCTGCGCGATTTTACTCTACCGGCTTAATGGGGACTTCAGTGTAGATCAGTGAGGTTATATCTAGGGGCAAAGAAGCAGTTCCTCATCATGTCTGCTTCAGCACGTCACAATAGAGACTAGGATTTGTGTTTGGATATGAACTACATTTACACACACAAGTACTGAACACAGACCACTAACCCTCAAAGTCGACAAAAATTATGAGGTCATCATTCTTAAGGTAATTACGGCGCCTGAGGTCAAAGTGCTTGATAAAGTTCCTCCAGCCCCACGACTGTCCCCTGTAGCAGTCACAGGAGGGGTCGTACTTCCCCACCTTAGAGGGATTGTCCCACAGTAACTTTCCATCTGATGCTGGAAGAAAAGAGTTGGTGACAGTATCTGAGGAAGAATCTCACTATCTAAAACATACTATAGAAGACTTCTGACTCATATTGGTGACATCTTGCAAAAGTACAGGCAAAAAGACAAAAGTTAGAGGTAGCATGATTCTCTATAAAGTAAATCCAGAGGTTTTAACCAGAAAACACAGGTATGGACAACATGATCTAAGATGAAGAGGAGCCAGTGTATGCTGTAAATTATTGAACTATAGTATTGAGAACTTTGTCTAGTTTAGAGGCTGTGGTGTGGAGCGTGTTGAGAGAGAGTTTAATGTGGTTAGTTTGGCTACACATTCACAGATTCCTGCTTAATCTGTAATCCGTATATCACAGGGATTTCATTACATTCCAGTTTACTGTGACATATAGATATTTTAATTTTTTTAGACTTTAATTATTTTTGAAGTAAAATAAGCATTTTCTAGCCTAAAAAAATCATAACAGGGTTATAATAGGCTTTATCAGAATGTGGGGAGTGTTTTTATGACTTAAAATATATAAAAATAATAAAATAAACATATGGTTTCTACTTTTTTATATATCTTGGAGGATCCTGAAGCATAACCTTCATTTTGTTCACCGTCCTTCAAAGGCCTGTTTGAGTGTTAGGACTTAATCTTAGGGTTAGGGCAGGGGTTGGCAACCCTGGGCACGTGTGCCACAGCTGGCATGCAAAGGGTTAACTGATGGCACAACCATGCCCGACTGGCCATCAGGCATACCAGGCATTTGCCTGGTGGGCCGATGGTGATTTAAATGGCGCCGGTGAGGTCGGCTGCCGTGCTGGATGCTCTGCCCCAACTTCTCCACTTTTTGCGGTTTTTCGCCACTTTTTGCTATATCTGCCATAATCTTGCATGGGCATCATGCAAAACACACAAATTCGCTACAGTAGAGACACTCTGGTTTCGATTGGTCTACAATACACGAACATTTCACCATGTTTAACTCCAGACCCAACCTGGCCAAAGGAGATCCTGAGAGAGAACAAAGGACGCGACCCTAAGCGACGGCCTCGAGGGAAACGAGCCGGCATCAGGAACAGGCTACAGGCTCGTGCACACCGCACACCCATGCCCAGTATCCTGCTAGCCAATGTTCAATCCATCGAGAACAAGCTTGAGGACCTCAGAGCCAGAATCAAGTTCCAGAGAGACATTCGGGACTGCAACCTCCTCTGCTTCACCAAGACTTGGCTGAACCCAGCGATACCAGACCACGCCGTGCAGCCGGCGGGGTTCTTTTCAGTTTACCGCATGGACAGGACAATGGAGTCGGGGAAGAAAAGAGGTGGTGGAGTGTGTTTGATGGTGTGGAGAAAAGAGATGTTATTTTTCCTGCCATTTTTTATCAGTTCATTTTACTATTTTCAGTTTTATTATTTGGATATTGTTATCGCATCATAATCATATAACAAGCATTTGCATTGATGCATTTATTGATATTACCTTAAAGTTTGCATTCATTTTAAGTTCACTTTTATTTACTTTATTTACTTTATGTACAGGTGCCAGTATACTCATATGATAATTTGTCATTGCAGGAGCACCTATGATTATTTTACACATTGCATTTGTGCCTTAAAGGAGTTGTGACTCAAGAAGATAAGATAAGATAATTCTTTATTCTTTATTGTCATTGCACAGTCATACATAGTACAGTAGTACAATGAAATTGGAAAAAAGTCGTCTCTTGAGGGTTATAAACTTTTGGTTAACGTTAGGATTAGCCAATCTACTGTGAGGATGACCTGAGTTATTGAAGGATTGCACATGCTTACAATACATTTGTATTCTGTTCTTTTATTATTTTTATTCATGTATACCTTTTTATTAAGTTTTAAGTAGTGGTATCAGATTGAGACATTTGTTTAATACCTTTTTTATACATTTTACATATAAGCCAAGATAAGATAAGATAAGATAACTCTTTATTGTCATTGCACAGTCATACATAGTACACTAGTACAATGAAATTGGAAAACTGTCCTACGTCGGCATCAACCAACCATGTAACACAACACAACATGACACGATACGACACATCACAACGCAACACAAACAACACAACACAGTATAATAACTTAGTTAAAAAGAAGAAGAAGAAGAAGTGTATTTGTATTACTGTTATTATTGCACATTAATTATTATTGCACCTTGTTATAAATATAAATATTATTATTATTATTACTGTTTTTACCGTTGTTAACGGTAAGTCCAGGTAGGTAGCCAGTCAAGTTTAGCTATTTGCATTGACTAGGGCTATTGCCCTGTTGTAAAAGCTGTCCTTGAGTCTATTCGCTTCGGGACCTCAGCAGCCTGAACCTCCTGCCAGACGGCAGCAGCTTAAACACCCGGTGTCCTGGGTGTGTGCAGTCCCGTAGGGATGCTGCGTGCCCTCTTGAGACAGCGAGTGCTGTACAGGTCCTTCAGGGAGGGAAGAGGATGTCCAATGATTTTTGGGCCATGTTGATGACCCTCTGGAGTGCCTTTTCTGTGTGCTGCGGTGCAGCTGGAGAACCACACACTGATGCAATATGTCAGCACACTTTCAATGGAGCAGCGGTAGAAGACGGTCAGCAGCTCCTTCTTCAGGTCCATTTTTCTGAGGATTCTCAGAAAGTGGAGACGCTGTTGGGCCTTCTTTAAAACCGCAGAGGTGTTAGAGCTCCATTGGAGGTCTGTGTCTATGTGCACACCCAGAAACTTGAAACTGGAGACCCTTTCCACACACTCCCCGTTGATGCTGACAGGCTGCAGCTCAGACTTCCTCCTTCTGAAATCAACAACAAGTTCTTTGTCTTGTTGGTATTGAGGTCCAGGTTGTTATCTACACACCAATCTGACAGCCTCTGAACTTCAGCTCTGTACGCCGACTCATCTCCCCCTGAGATGAGCCCCACCACGGTGGTATCATCTGCAAACTTGATGACTGCGTTGTCTGGGTGGGTACTAACACAGTCATGTGTGTACAGAGTGTACAGTAGGGGACTCAGTACACAGCCTTCTGGGGAGCCGGTGTTAAGGCTGAGGGCTGAGGAAAGATGAGGCCCCACTCTAACTCTCTGTACACGGTCTGAGAGGAAGTCTCTGATCCAGCGGCAGGTGGTAGAAGGAAGTCCGATTTCCAGCAGTTTAACTATTAGTCTGTCCGGGAGTATCGTATTGAAAGCAGAGCTAAAGTCAACAAAGAGCAGTCTGGTGTAACAGCCCTGCACTTCCAGGTGAGAGATGGTGGTGTGGGCGTTGTAATAATGGCGCCTTCAGTTGATCTGTTAGCTCTGTATGCAAACTGGAGCGGGTCGAGTGTGGGTGGCAAGCAGGACATGATGTGACGTCCGGACCAGTTTCTCAAAGCACTTCATTATAACAGGTGTTAGAGCAACTGGTCGGTAGTCGTTGAGGCTGCTAATGTTAGTACGCTTTGGCAGTGGGACAATTGTGGCTGACTTTAGGCACGGTGGGATGCAGGACTGGGACAGTGAAGTGTTGAAGATCTTAGTAAAGACCCCAGCCAGCTGGTCTGCACACTCTTTAAGGACCCTTGCGGTTACCCCATCTGGTCCGGCGGCCTTCCTGGGGTTCACTGCCCTCAGTGTGCGCCTCACCTCATATTCCTGCACTTTTAGGCTTGGGCTGCTGCTGCTTTCTGATGTTTTTGCTGCTGCTGCCTCTGGTCCCTTCGTCTCAAAGCGTGCGAAGAAGTGGTTCAGCTCCTCCGCAAGCGCCGCGTTACCCTCAGTCAACGTGGTATTGCAAGGTTTGTAGTTGGTTAAGTGCTGAACTCCCTGCCATACCTGTCGTGAGTTGTTATTGCTGAAGTGGTCTTCGATCCTTCTCTTGTACACTGCCTTGGCTTCTCTGATGCTTCTTTTCAGCTCAGATCTGGCTGCACTGTACTGCATACCATCACCGGATCTAAAAGCGCGCCACGTTGCTTCAGCAGGACCTGGACCTCTTTAGTCATCCAGGGTTTCTGGTTGAATACACCGAGACGTTTGTCCACAGTGACACTGTTGACACAGAAGTTAATATATGAGAGCACTGATGTTGTGTGCTCTTCAAGGTCCTGATGTTCAAACACACTCCAGTCCGTGTTTCAAAACAGTCCTGCAGCTGATGTGATGCACCTTCTGGCCAGGTTTTCACAATTTTTGTGACTGGGGGGCTCTTCTCCTAACTGGAGTGTATGCAGGGATCAGCAGCATGGACATGTGGTCTGACAAACCTAGATGTGGAAGAGGGGTTGCTCTGTAGCCTTTTTGGATGTTGCTGTATGCTTTATCCAGTGTGTTTTTCCCTCGTTGCACATTTAATATGCTGTTCAAATCTGGGGAATACTGACCTTAAGTCAGCATGGTTGAAGTCCCCGCTATAATGTGCACTGCGTTTGGATGGGAATTCTGCTGATTGCTTATTGTCTTGTGCAGCTCCTCCATGGCCGAAAGTTAGCGTTAGCATCGGGTGGTACATACACGGCCGTTACCATGACAACAGTAAACTCGCGAGGTAGGTAGACGGGTCTGCACTTCACAGTCAAATATTCCAAATCCGGGGAACAATGGCTGTCTACAGTCTTTGTGTTGTTGCACCAGCTGTCATTGGTGTAGATGCATAAACCCCCTCCTTTGTTCTTACCGGAGTGGCCGTTCCTGTCGTGACGGTGGACCGTGCAGCCTGCTAGCTCAATAGCTGAGTCCGGAATTGATGGCTGCAGCCAAGTCTCTGTGAGTAATATTATGCTGCTGTCCCGTACACACTTGTTGACTGCAATCTGTAATCTCAGTTCGTCGATTTTGTTGGTTATGGACCTGATCATCACACATAGGATGGCCTCAGCCTGGTTGCATAAGCAGAGAGGTCACATAAGGTGCAAGGCGAGGGTAACACATGCACAGACATACACACACACCCACACGCACACAGACATACAAGTGAGTTAATTTAGGTGAAAGGTAAGCATGCTTGCTAAGGTTGCAGTTTTTTGTGGGTGTAGGTGATGGTTTGATAAGAGTACAGGATGTCTAACTGTCTTGTGGGGACTGTGGGTGCGGGGACTGCACCGAGAGAAGGATGGAAGCCGATGTTCTTTTAAAAAGGGGTCAAAAGTTAACTGGGGTTTTGTGGGTTTGATTTGACGTATGCAAATATTGTATCTGTTTAAGACATGAAGGGGCGTTGTACAGACGATGCCATAGCTCATCTGCTCCACACATCCCTGAGTCACCTGGACACTGGCAGAGGGAATTATGTTAGGATGCTGTTCGTGGACTACAGTTCAGCATTCAACACAATAATTCCCTCTAAGCTTTTCACCAAGTTGACGGATCTAGGACTCAGCTCATCACTGTGTCATTGGATCCTCAACTTCCTCACAGACAGACCCCAATCAGTGAGGGTGGGAAAACAAGTCTCCCTCTCCATCTCACTCAGCACTGGAGTGCCTCAGGGCTGTGTTTTAAGCCCCCTGCTGTACTCACTGTACACTTATGACTGTGTAGCCACATCAGACACCACCTCCATTGTCAAGTTTGCTGACGACACTGTTGTTGTAGGCCTGATCTCCGACAACATCGAGACGGCCTACCTGGAGGAGATTAGGAACCTGGAGACCTGGTGCCAGGAGAATAACCTCCTCCTAAACATCAGACTAAGGAGCTGATCGTGGACTTCACTACAAAGCAGGCGAGGAATTACAAACCCCTCATCATCAGTGGCATGCCAGTGGAGAGAGTGGACAGTTTCCGATACCTGGGTGTCCACATCACTCAGGACCTGTCATGGTCCTGTCACATCAACACCCTGGTTAAGAAAGCCCATCAGCGTCTCTTCTTCCTCAGAAGACTTAGAGACTTCCATCTGCCACTGAAGGTGCTCAAGAACTTTTACTCCTGCACCATCGAGAGCATCCTGACGGGAAACATCTGCACCTGGTTTGGGAACAGCACCAAGCAGGACAGACGAGATCTGCAAAGAGTGGTGCGCTCGGCCGAACGCATCATTCAATCAGAGCTCCCTGACCTGCTGTCCATCTACACCAAGCGGTGCAAGTCCAAAGCTAGGAAGATTATGATGGACCTCTCCCATCCCAACAATGGACTTTTCTCACTGTTGAGGTCTGGGAAGCGCTTCCGCTCCCTTAAGGCCAAAACAGAGAGAATGAGGAGGAGCTTCTTCCCCCAGGCTATTCGGGCCCTGAACCAGGTGTAGGACTGGACTCTCCCACACACATCACATCACTATAAGACTGGACATTTCCTATAATTTATAATCTTTATAATCTCTTTCTGCTATTTGCACATTTTTTACTGTAAATTTCTAAGTTAATTTGTAAATTTTGTAGTAACCTGTAAATTGTAAATACTGTAAAACTTTTTTCTGTCATTTAATGGTCGGGCATTGTACAGCTACAAGCATTTCACCCCTGTGTCATACTGTGTATGGTTGTGTGTGTGACAAATAAAATTTGAATTTGAATTTGAATTTTAGTTTTTACGGGCCGATGGTTTTTTTGTTGTTGTTGTTTTTGTAACGGTATACACAATGAAAGGTGGTGGCCACAGAGGCCAGCAGGTGGATGAGGGAAAGGGGAGGCAGGAAGAGGAGAGACCGGAGGTGGCCGCCGGTCCGAGTGTCAGGTGAACTAAACTTCAGGTAAGAAGTTATGACCTGCAGTCTATCTGGGTCAGATATAAACCAAGTTTAGGTGTAGTTTATTTTCGTTGTGCTGACTTTTTACAGTCAGTTACAATAACTCGTACTGCGTACTAGCTAGCATGACGGAGTTTCTATACAGCTGGGTGGGTGCTGTGATGTTACTGATAGTGAACTTTATTTTATTCATAAGGTTAGTTAGTAGAGTTGCCAACTGTCCCGTAAAAAACGGAATCGTCCCGTATTCAGAGAAAATATTACGCGTTTCGTATTGAGCTGAAAAGGAACACAGTTTGTCCCGTACTTCAGCTAGAATGGAAAAAGACACAAAGCTGGAGTTTGTCTGCATCTTTATGCTGCAGCTGCCTCTTCTTCTCTCATTCTCCCCCCTCCCTCTCCTGTTGCTACTTCAATCGTGAAACTGATCAATGATCAGCTGATCAGCTTTTCTCTCTTGTTTGTTTATCGGTCACTTTGTGTCAGAAAGAGGAAACCAGCGGATGTCGTGCTAAACAACAGCAGCACGTTTAAGCTTGATCAGCTGTTGTTAGAATTTATTTAATATCAATTTCTAGTAGCTGTTGTTTGCTGGAGCCACAGCTGTAAAAGCTGCTGGTCATGATGTTGGTTTGGATATGTGGTGAGAGGGAAACATGAAGATGAAACCAGGAGATGTCTTTACTGAATCATCAGAGCTGAATAGGTGATGGAGAAACAGGTTTACCTTTAAAGTGGCATGAATGAGTTGAAGGGAAGTTAGGAACTGTTT